>NC_048306.1:5154168-5430762 GCF_013100865.1 Trachemys scripta elegans | reverse complement strand
ACCACACTGCCCCCCCCCCAACTGGCTGAGATTGGCCAGGCTTCTGCAGCACTCTACAAGCTATGCTTGGTATGTTGGAAAGCACGGACGGCGCTGAAGCTTACCATGGCCGCATGCAAGCCGAATTCTGTTGCTGGAACGTGAACCTCTGTTGCCCAGACCTGTGATTGATCTCTAGCAGCAAAGTCACAGGCACTCAGCATTAAGAGGCAAAATGCGACCTTGCACAGAAATCACATGTGCTATGTAATGTGAACAGTGTTGGTCACCGTGAAAGAGTATAAGCATTGTTCTGCAAAATGTAGCTTTTAAAACAATTCTCTCTTTTTTCCCCTCCCTACAGCAGCTGCAAATTCCTCAAGCCTCCCTCCTCCATCCCGAAGGTTATCACAGATAAGGCGTCGTAAGAAGAAGACGCGGGAGGACATGTTTTCTGAAATTATGCAATCCAGCAGGAGTGACAGAGCTCATCTGAATGAGTGGAAGGAAACAGTTTCAAAGTATAGGAAAGAAGTCAGTGAACGTGAGGAGAGGAGGGACCAACGTGAGGAGAGGAGGGACCAACGTGAGGAGAGGAGAGACGATCGAGATGAGAGATGGCGGCAGGAAGACCAGAGGATGAAGGATGCAACGCTGGGGCTGCTCCGGCGTCTGGTGGAGGTTCAGGAACGGCTGCTGGAAAACAGACTGCCGCTTCAGCCCCTGTTCCACCCTCCCCCCTCCCCATGTTCCGTATCCTCCTCACCCAGACGTGTAAGAACACGGGGGGGGAGGCTCCGTACACCTTCCCATTCCACCCCAGTAGACAGCCCAAGCAAAAGGCTGTCATTTTTTTAACCTTTTCTTTGTGGCTTTTTCCTTCCCAGCAATCCTCCTCCCAAATACCACCCGGGTTCCCTCCCTCTTTTTCTAATCTATTAATAAAGAATAAATGATTTTTAAATGATAGTGACTTTATTTGGTTTGAAAGAAAGCTGGGGGAAGGGGCAGGGTGGGTTCCTTACAGAAAATCAGTCAATAAAGGGGGCGGGTTTTCATGAAGGAGAAAAACAGATATTTCACACGGTAGCCTGGCCAGCCATGAAACTGGTTTTCAAAGCTTCTCTGATGCACAGCGCTTCATGGTGTGATCTTCTAATCGCCCTGGTGTCTGGCTGCGCGTAATCAGCAGCCAGGCGATTTGCCTCAGCCTCCCACCCCGCCATAAAGGTCTCCCCCTTACTTTCACAGAGATTGTGGAGCACACAGCAAGCAGAAATAACAATGGGGAGATTTCTTTGGCTGAGGTCAGAGCGAGTCAATAATGAACGCCAGCGGCCTTTTAAACGGCCAAATGCACATTCTACCACCATTCTGCACTTGCTTAGCCTGTAGTTAAACAGCTCCTGACTCCTGTCCAGGCTGCCTGTGTATGGCTTCATAAGCCATGGCATTAAGGGGTAGGCTGGGTCCCCAAGAATAACTATGGGCATTTCAACATCCCCAACGGTTATTTTCTGGTCCGGAAAGTAAGTCCCTTGCTGCAGCCCTTTAAACAGAGTAGTGTTCCTGAAGACGCGAGCGTCATGAACCCTTCCCGCCCAGCCCGCGTTGATGTTGGTGAAACGTCCCTTGTGATCCACAAGTGCTTGCAGCACCATTGAAAAGTACCCCTTGCGGTTTATGTACTCGGTGGCTTGGTGCTCCGGTGCCAAGATAGGGATATGGGTTCCGTCTATTGCCCCACCACAGTTAGGGAATCCCATTGCAGCAAAACCATCCACTATAGCCTGCACATTTCCCAGAGTCACAAACTTTCGTAGCAGCACCTGAGTGATTGCTTTGGCTACTTGCATCACAGCAGCCCCCACAGTAGATTTGCCCACTCCAAATTGATTCCCGACTGACCGGTAGCTGTCTGGCGTTGCAAGCTTCCACAGGGCTATCGCCACGCGCTTCTCAACTGTGAGGGCTGCTCTCATCTTGGTATTCTGGCGTTTCAGGGCAGGGGACAGCAAGTCACAAAGTTCCATGAAAGTGCCCTTACGCATGCGAAAGTTCCGCAGCCACTGGGAATCGTCCCAGACCTGCAACACTATGCGGTCCCACCAGTCTGTGCTTGTCTCCCGGGCCCAGAATCGGCGTTCCATGGATAGAATCTGCCCCATTAACAACATGATCTCCAAAGCACCGGGGCCTGTGGTTTCACTGAATTCTGTATCCGTGTCTGTGTCCATGTCCTCATCATGCTGCCGCCGCCGCTGCCTCCTCTCCTCGTTTTTCTGGTCCTGGCTGAGCATAAACTCCACGAGAACGCGCGAGGTGTTTGCAATATTCATGAGTGCTGTCTTGACCTCAGCGGGCTCCATGCTTGCCGTGGTATGGAGTCTGCAGTGTTCACCCACCCAGGAAAAAGGGCGCGAAAATGGTTGTCTGCCGTCCGTTGCTTTCATGCAGGGAGGGAGGGAGGGAGGAAGTGAGACTGTACCCAGAACCACCTGCGACGATGTTTTTTGTCCCATCAGGCACTGGGATCTTAACCCACAATCCCAATGGGCGCGGGAGACTGCGGGAACTATGGGATAGCTATGGATTTGCTACCCACAGTGCAACGGTGCAGAAATCGACGCTAGCCCCGGTACTTGGACGCACACCACCGAATTACTGTGCTAGTGTGGCCGCACTCATTTCGACTTTATACAACCTGTTTCTCAAATCCGAATTATCTAAATTCGGATTAATCCCGTAGTGTAGACATACCCTAAGCCCTTGGTAAGAGTGAAACTGGGTTAATAGGGCACCTTATTTACCCCTTTCCTGCACCAACACCATCATTCCTTAACTCCTCGCTTTCCAATAAGCTAAAAGGTTGAAGTGCCTAAATTGTTTTACAGTGCAGAATCCCTATTAACACATTACCGCACTCAGGGGATCTCAGGGGGTATTGTTTTTAATAGGGCATCCCTTTGTTTCTGTGGGTTTTCAAGAATTTATACTAAAGAACCTGCACTGACATTTCTGATCAGCAAAACGCCCAGTGCCTGTGTTCAGATTGGAGAATGAGGGCCCAAATGTCAGATAGCTCACTAGCATTTGCATTTAATCCTGCAGCAATTGTAATTCCAAATGCTAGTAACAAGGTGGCCCTAATACAAACTGCACACCAAGATTTTTAACTAGTGCTGCCCAGAAAACCATTTGATTTCACGCACAAAAAAGAATTTGAGCTTTTGAAGTTTGCTCCCCATTGAAACAAAAATGAGACTCTGACCTTTTTCATCGGGTGGGGGAGACCCCAGAATAGCCAATAGCCCAGTGATGAGGGCATTCATCAGGGAGACCTAGGTTCAAGTTCCTGCTCTGCCTGAGCCTAGACCCTCATGTCCCATGCCCAGCCTAACCACTGGGCTACAGAGTCAGTCTCTCTCTGTCCCAAGGATTATTTAATGATTTATATGAAGTGGAACAGCTCCAACTGAGGTGCAACAGCTGAGTGATTTAGGCACTTGGCTAAGATCCTGGAAGGCCTGGGTTCAAGTCTCGCTCAATATCACAATGAACGGTCACCTCCAATTCACCCAGCTGCCTAACAGGTACCTGATCTATGGGGTTAGAACTGTCAAAAGCAAGCTGGCCACATCACTCCCTTGCTGCAAAACTGATGAGCCTTAACCGGGTCAGCCTGATGAGGCTTTGGTATGGAGGAACTTTAACTGTCAACAGGAGAGAGAGAGTGACTGCCCTTATAGCCCAGTGCTTAGGGCATGACATAGGGAGATGGAGATCATGGATTTGAAGCTGGGTGTCCCACAACCCCAGTGAGTGCTCTCCCCCCAGGCTATTGGCTATTCTGGGAGCTCTCTCTCTCTCTCCCCTCCCCCCTCCTCCTCCCCGCCTGAGGAACCTTTCCAACACAATTTTAATCAAAACAGATACATTTCCATAAAACAGTTGTTTCAATGGAACAGCAGGTTTTTTGACAGAAAAGAGTTTAGTCAAAAACATTTTTGACCAGCTCCATTTTTAAGCACTGTGGCATCTAAACCTGGTCAGGGCAGGTTGAACAACATGGTAGTAAAGCATACCAGCAACTGATGTACACAAGCATTTCCTCTAAAGTTATCTTGACCCAGTCTGTCCTTAGCATCTCTGTCAACCAACCACTTACGTTTTGTCTGAGTGGCTGTGTTATTGCTTGATAAATGCTTCCCCTAAGTGTTTTGTTACCACTTTGCTAAATGCCTCTTATCGTTTGATCTAGACAGTTGCTAAGCATTTCCCCAACTGCTGGGAGCACTTCACAGGGATACAAATTTAGATGGGCTCTGCAGCTGGCAGAAGTGTCCTGTTCCCAAAATTCACAATCCCCGTGCAGTGTGGATGCCGGCTAGCACCACGCGAGTGCTGCTACTCTACGCAAGCCTTCCCACTATTCCCCACTGTGTGTCCAGAAATTCACTTCCCACAGCTCACTGGGAAGAATTCACAGTTCACTAGGAAGGAATTCATAGAGCAGCTCACCTTACTGCAGCACAAAGAGCCATATGATGTGCGCCCAGATGGCTTAGTGCCACACATGAGTGACTGCAGCACCTGTGCGAACACAACACCTTAAGTATTATTGCACAATGAGCTGGGTTAACTTGAGACAAGTAATTCCAGTGCAAGTCTCTCGAGTTAACACTGCAGTGAAGACACAGCCTCATGCTTCTGCAACTGCCTAGGGTGAGAGCCCTGAAATGAACAGGGTAAGTGCATTTGGGGCCACAGAATGGTGTCGTATTGGGTACACAATCACACAGGGACCAAGTCATGCAGTAATTGATACATAGGAGCTGGTTAACACTTCTCATGAGTGGTTTGACTTATTTGGTTCTGAACTTAATCCTAGGGCATGTCTCACTTGAGTTTGGGGGCTACATATTTTAGAAGTTAATCACTGTTGATTTAGGAACATCAGAATAGTCTATTCGATTTCAAGGGTTTGAAAGAGCCCCTAAACACTGGGAACAGTAGGAGAACTAGAGACCACAATTACTGGGAAAAATAACTTCCAGTTTATCTATATGAAGACTCTTTGTTTGGTGTGTATTGATTAATTCCGTTTTCATTTTCACTTGAGTTTTTCTGAAGTGTATGGAAAGCACAAGAGAAAAACTAGAGGGTCCCCAACACAACCAACATTGTCAGAGTGAAGGCCAGCAAAATGGCATATGGTTCTAGAAGCACCATAAAAGAAGGAACTAGAAGATGGAGGCTTACTGCCACCATCACCAGCTTCATTTAAGAAGTCAAAAGTCAAGTTGAACTGCAGAGAGATGTTGACATTTAACATTATTACTGTACTTCAGATATTTTTACAGACAAATATTAAGTTAAGAATATAAGAACGGCCATACTGTGCCCAATGCCTCTTGCTACATGAAGACTCTGGTTTTTGAAGAGGGTGCAAAGAAAGCAAATGAAAAAAAATCCTTATTTAAGGGTAATTTTTTTCAGCTAGGCAAATAATGAAGAGAACAGGGGAAGAAGTTATATTAGTTGTACCAATGATTGTTGAAAAGGTCTCATTTTTACAGACACAAGCCCACCTCCAAATCAGAACCCCAGACCCTGACCCAAATAATGTGTGTGCTGAATCTGGATTTTTGAACATGGAGCTAAGTTTTGTTTTGGAAGGCTCAGAGTCTGGAGCCACATCTAAATTATGCACGTAAGGTCCAATGTTTGTCAAGTCACATGATAAAAGTGGAATGATTTTTTTACTGCGATAAACAACTAGATTCTATTTATTTCATCTCTCTGAAGTCATAAGGCAGTTTTCTGCTGTATACAGATGTTCTAGCTAATTCAGGGGTTCTCAAACTGGGGTTCGGGACCCCTCAGGGGGTTGTGAGGTTATTACATGGGGGGTCGCGAGCTGTCAGCCTCCACCCTAAACCCCGCTTTGCCTCCAGAATTTATAATGGTGTTAAATATATAAAAAAGTGGTTTTAATTTGTAAGGGGGGGGTCGCACTCAGAGGCTTGCTATGTGAAAGGGGTCACCAATACAAAAGTTTGAGAACCAATGAGCTAATTCCACCATTTCCTTGAGTCACAGGTTCCGTGTGGCGAATGATAAGATACTGCAAAAGGATGTGGTGCCAGTCAAAGAATGATGGTATAGCATCTAAAAATGGAGAATTGATATCTGGATATTAAATCACTTAAAAAAACAACTTGTTCTTCAGCAGAGAGGCTTGAATTTCTAAGATAACAAAGGAGCAGATATAGAACTTCAAGGGCTGCTTACAGAGCAATTCAGCATTTAGATAGTTCAGAAAAGTACAATCTTGTGTCTTTGACCTTTTAAGCACTTAATGCTTTAAACTTAATGTAGATACACTAAGAAAGGAAACACACACTTCACCCCCCACCTGCCTGTAGCCCTATTCAGCTGTAACCCCCTCTGCACATTTCTAGAATACCCGTGCGCTATGGCATTGAAGGTAGGGAGAGCTTGTTTGAAGAGTCTCCTATAGGTACAAGCCTCCATTTTCCAATACCAAGTCAGCTAGGCTTAGTGGTACAACAGAAAGCCTCCAACAATTTTATTTTAAATTTCTTAGCTTCACACACTGTATTCCTCTGTGCATAGTGGAAGATTCTGACTAGAGTATTTAAACCTCTGACTTAACGCTCAGCATTTCATCTCCTTAACAAGTGCCAATGCTTTACAAAACCGTTCTACAATCCCACTCTTACAAACTAGTTTCAAATCAAATATGTTTTTGTTCCTCTTAGTTCTGACAACATGGCCCCCTTATTCTAGTGAGAGCTGAGGACAATGAAGATTTAAAATGATGAACCCTTTGGAAACTACAGAGGAGATTACATCCTTTAGAATGTCCTGTAAAACCCAGGTCATCAGTAGAGTGGTCCAAACCCCATAAAACAAACTTTGAAGGGAACCTTTCCCCATTCCCCCCACAGTAAGCTCCACTTCCTCACCAAACTTGTTACCTTTGGTGCCTTCAGAGGAATCCAGCCACCTGTACCTTCCACCTGGTCCACATTTACAGTGATGGGTTACCTGGCAAAAGATGCTGCCTCCTTCAGAGTGTCTTCTATAGGGGATAAAACATGTCCTTCTGCCCCATCCCTCTAGTACAACCAGTGTAGGCACATCCTTCCCCTGCTTCTCAGAGACCCTTTCAAGATTTGGGAGAGGCCCCCTGACCTAGTGTCCCGCGAGGCCCTCCTCCTCCAGAGATCTGGGTAAAGAAGATGCCTGTCCTATTTAAATACCGCTAATGGTAATTTCCCTACATAGCATTTGGACAGCACAGTATTAACAAGGCCTTCCTGCAGATACCTCTGTATAGGATTAATGATGCAAAAGTGACAATGACATTCTGATTCAAGGAAAGTTTTTGTCAGGCTTCAAACATTATTTTCATTGACAGCCTCTAATGAAGTGTCACTTCTTTACAGAAACACATGGGACGGCAAGTTTAATCTGTAATTAAATTCTAGCAAAGTGGTATGAAGCACACTATTGGCTCCTCAGTACTTTTTGTTTAAATTATCTATAGATTGAGGCAAGAGTAAGGAGAAACAAAACAGAGCTCAGTCTGATGTTCTCTTGTGCACACGCTGCAGCAATTCCGAGTCCAAAATGGCAACAATCTCTGCTCACAGGCAGAGTTCTTTAGAAATGTAAGAGTACAGTACACAAAACAAAGTCACTACAGTTTCATAGATCTGCAAGACACAAGAAAAACTGTCATTACATAACAGGTTCAAGATAGATAGCTCGTTGCCTATCACCTGTCTTTCCTTGGACATGGTATTTAGACTAGTGAATTATAACTAATGGCCAGAAACATGGTTTGGCTATTTTTTTGGCTGAAGTATTGCATAATATTCGCATCCATTTTTGCTGATTATTCAATATGTTTATTCGTTACCCCTCATTCCCCAACCATAAGCTGCAAGATCTACAGATCAGATATAAGGGAGAATGTCTTTCATTAATTAATGAGATCTTAGTTGATTAAAACTGCTGCTGTTTCTACATTTACTGATAAGGTAGAAGGAATGCACACATCACACACACAGGGCCACATCTTGGCAACACGCCCAAGTGTCTGTGCAACCAGCACATACCTAGCTACGGGGTCATCGCAACACAAATCCTCCCAGCTCAGAGCAGGCTGACACATGAAGCCAGACAGATATGAGCTGGACAATTGTTACTTTAGTTTGTCTCAGGAGCAACTTGTCTGCTGTTTTGCTGGCATCTTAGATGGTTAGGCATGGCTTCATATGCCCCTAGTGGAGCCCTGGGTGTCTCAGGTACCGCATGCTGGGTGATAACATAAGAGGACTGTGTGCTCGTAAATCTAACCTGGCTCTTTATAAAAAGAACTATTTACTGAGGTGCTCCAACTGCAGCTAGGCTAGCATTCAAATCATGTGCCTCCAGACTGGCTTTCTAGAGTGCCTCCCCCAAACATTTTTCCTCATGCAATCTGTGCACCTCCCTTCAAATTCCATGCCGGTTGCTGCACTGGGAAGCAAGGCCCTCTTTTCCTTTCAACTACTCCCTTTCTAATGGATTTGCATCACCCACAGCATAATGCCTGCATCTCTTACTGTGCTATGCTAGGAAACCATCTTTACCCTGCATTGCACTTACTGGGGCTCACAATCCACAGGCTCAATTCACCACTGCCCTGCACCTTGCATAGTCTTTTGCACCAGGGCAAAGTGAGCCTGAAACACTGCCATTCTGAAGTGGTGGCATTTTACAGCCACGTTACACTGGTGTGTGCAGCTGCACAAGGTACAGGCAATGGTGAATCAGGCCTCACTGTTTGTATTCTGTATCCTCATTTCCCTCTCCCTGCACCTGTGGAGCCCTGGGCAGAGCCCAGCTCTTAGTTCTAGCTCTCAAGCTGGACATGCAATTTCTCCCCCTGCTCCCGCAGGTTTTCTAGCCTGCCTTTTTTTTTCTTTTGTAATTAAGAAAGAAAATAGGCTGCAGCACAGTCAGTACTGGTCAGCTGTATTTTGTTTCCTAGAGATCATATAAGCAGTAACAGAAACTTTCACAATCGGAGTTTAAGGTCTAAAACAGTTTGGTAGCATAATTGATTCTTTGATATTTCATAATATACATTGTTTGCTTGATATTAGCAGTACAGATATATTATACGTGTTTAAATGGACAAAGTTCATAGGCATTTTAAGGAAATTCTGATAAATGTATTAAAATTGCAGGGCCCAAATTTAACCTACCATGACATGGTTACATTCATCCGCGCTCATTCATAGTGACTTGGATTCAGAATATCTATTTTAGCATATCTAATATCCATTTAAAAACAAAAATCCATGGGTCTGAAGCCAACGCAAAAGATGCCCCACCAACTTTTGGGAGTTCGTCCTGAGTGAGGACTGCAAATCAGTCTGCAACCCATACAGAAAAACTGTTGTAAAAACAGCTCATTTCATAGGACATCTATAAAGCCTCATTTTGTTCTCTCAGGCTTCTGCTGACTATGTACACGTGTGCTCTATTAACAAACACTAAGGCTTTGCCAAATGGAAATCCACAAAAGGGAGAAATTTGGTTTCATATTTCTAAGAGAGCAGTCTGGCAAACAGGAAAGATTTGATAGCAATTAGGTCCCAGTAGCTGTAGTTATTTAGTACCTGTAGGTCTGTTATGTTACAGCTGTATGAAGCGGGAGGACACAAGTAACAAATAATAATTAAATAATTAATCAAAAACATTGTAAAAGGTTTTCTCTTCTTACTTTAGCAATTAGACGCTTTCAGATAAGAAGTCTATGCTAGCAGTTTCTCATTTAGCCCACCGTAGCACAACTCATTAAGGGAAAGAGCAGAGGGAACTTCAGAGTCATTCAGAGCACAAAGTAGAGGAAAATAAAAAAGGCCAGCTCTACAAGCCCCATGGCAAGATTCTGAAGTAGGTTCTAATTAGATAACTACCAGCTTGCTATTTTCTAACCTGGACATTTCTAATCAGCGAGTAAAGAGAATTATATACAATATTCAGAAATGATCATTTAAAGTTCTTAATGATGTGGAGTGCTGGAAGTTATCCTGCCTGCTAATATGTTAATGAAGATGCTATCATTAAGGTCATGTGCTATAAAGAGTAGTTGTCTCATTTGCACTGTAGGTTGTGCAGCACTCTGTAGAACTATTGTGTTCTCTCCCCCTTTTTAAAAATCCCGTTTATTGTAGGAGCTGGAATTAAACTATGTACTGACATTCAAGTTGGATGTGTTCAGATCTCTGCTTTCTTAAGCAAATTCAGGGCATCAAATATAAACTAATCCAATCATACTCCCTAAAGCAGGCTACTAACATTTTGGCATCACTGCTATATACAGCAATCTTCATGTTGCTAAACATCTGTGGTGCCCTTGTTCACAACGCACCAACAGTGCAGACCATAGCATGGGCTACCATTGAAGAGATTCAGTGTTCTCATAAAAGACAAACCAGTGTTTGTGAGAGAGCAGAGGCAGGGTGAGGGAATCCAGCAGGTGGCAGTAGACTCTATGGGAACAGCTACTGTGTTTATGATATAAATAGATCCTTACTGCCAACTTTTAATTTCAGGTTTCTAAGGGATTCTACAAAGATCTTCTGACATTTATGAAAAATACCTCAGCAGTGTCCTTTGGCTCTGATCTGTGGTGTATAGGGGATACAAAATGATGCCATATTCACTTGTACTATAGGAATCGAAGGCAATGCCCTCCCCTCAGGACAGCCTACAGTTCGTTTCTGGAAGTCATGGGCTTTGTTTTGATTTGAAAGCCTGTGATGTCGAAGGCTCACTTCCCCTCTCCCCCACTTAGACCTCTAAACAAAATATGAGACAAACTGCACACAGCTTTTCCACGTTCAAGAAGGCTGCACCCATTTTACTGAACGAAGCTACTGTGAGACATGCAGCAAAAGTCATTTCTCTTGCACTATATACACTGTTAATAATTGCAGATCAGGGAGGTGGCGAGTTAAAGCTTCCTGTTGGTGGCCACCAGTTTTGTTGAAGATGAATATTATGTATTGATGTCCATCCATCTATCCTAGGTACTTATAAAGCCCCCAGTACTGTAGTATCTGAGCACCTCCCAGTCTCCAATGTATTTATCCTCACATACCCCCTAGGAGGTAGGGAAGTGCTATTAGTCCCATTTTATAGATGGGAAACTGAGGCACAGACTTGCCCAAGGCCACAGAGGAAGCCTGTGGCAGAGCAGAGATTTGGACCCAGGTTCCCCTAAACCTCAAGAAAACTCTGACCCTGGAGCATCCTTCCTCTCAGAGTTATTGTCAAAGATCCCCAGTGCACTGTTGAGGATGGAGGAGGAATGAGGTGGCTCCCTAACAATTTTCTCTAGAAGGATTTAAAAGTATATTCCTCAGTTGTGCTTCCAGGCCTGTGGAGTCCAAAGGTGTATCCTTGACTTCTCTGCAAGCAATGGCAGAACCCCCACTGACTTCCTTGGGGCCAGGATTCTACCCCAGTTATAGTGTCACAGCATGGACTGGTGCTTGGGTTTTTGTTGGGCTGTACAGAGTTTGGTTCAATCTGTCCCATTTTAACGTGTGTGAGAATGTGTTGTATTCCTCCGGAAGTGCACTGTAAAGAGAGAAATGGTGACTTCTGTAACAAATGTAACCCGGCAGCATCCTGAGTACGTCTGCCGAGAGCTGCCACTGGTTATGTTTGGAGCATCAGACATTAGCACCACCCAAAGTTACCGCCTGATTTCTCCACTGAAAGGGGGATGAGACTGTGGTTGGTGTCTGGCAAGATTAAACTGAGTTGCTCATGACCTTGGGCCAGTTTGTCCTTTCTGAAGTCCTTGCCACAGGCAATGTGTGAGCCTGGCAAGTGGAGAGCTAGTGCCTATTTACTAGTGGAAATCACAGCTAAGGATTTGGGTGGAAGGGGAAAGAGTCCTTCAGTGCAGCAGTTACAAAGAAGACAAGATAATGCAGGAAAACACAGCATTAGCTCCTGGCATCAACAGCTGACTGGAAGTAATGACAGTCTTTCTGTTCTGTGTCTGTACAGCTCCTAGCACAACAGGGTCCTGGTTTATGGCGAGGGAGTCCTAGGCACTGTGATAATACAAATAATAATAATTTGGGGCAAAGGACAGGCCAGGGGAGCATTCTGGCAGTCTCAGTCGCCCTTAGCCAGCAAACACTTAGGCACATGTGTTACTGACTCAGACATGAGTAGTTCCTTCAGAGTCAGTGGGAGCACTGACATGAGCAAGATGGTAAAGAGAAAGAGTGGTCTTCGGGGCAAGGCTCCAATTAGAGACTTGGACCTTTTGAATGTAACTCAGCCACAGACTCCCTGGGGAACCTTGGCCAAGTCACTTAGTCTTCCTCATCTGTAAAATTGGGATAACAGCACTACCACTCTGACTGTCCTGTCCATTCACACTGTAATCGTTTTGGGACAGAGACTGCCTCTTGCTGTGTGTATGTGCAGTACCTACCACAAGACCCTGATTTCCAATGGGGTCCCTATGTGCTACTGCAGGGGTAGGCAACCTATGGCATGCGTGCCCAAGGAGGCACGTGACTTGATTTTCAGTGGCACTCATGCAGCCCAGGTCCTGGCCACGGGTCCGGGGGGCTCTGCATTTTAATTTAATTTTAAATGAAGCTTCTTGAACATTTTAAAAACCTTATTTACTTTACATACAACAATAGTGTAGTTATATATTATAGACTTATAGAAAGAGACCTTCTAAAAATGTTAAAATGTATTACTGGCACGCAGGGGCGGCTCCACGCACCAATGCAGCAAGCGCGTGCCTGGGAGGCAAGCCGCGGAGGGGGGGGGGCCTGCCGGTCGCTGTGAGGGTGGCAGTCAGGTGGCCTTCGGCAGTGTGCCTGTGGGAGGTCTGCTGGTCCCGTGGTTTCAGCAGTAATTTGGCGGCGGGTACGCCAAAGCCGCGGGACTAGCAGATCACCCGCAGAAACGCCGGCGAATCCGCGTGACCAAGGACCGCCGCAGACATGCCGCCGAAGGCCGCCTGACTGCCGTGCTTAGGGTGGCAAAAAACATAGAGCCGCCCCTGCTGGCACGCAAAACTTAAAATTAGAGTGAATAAATGAAGACTCGGCACACCACTTCTGAAAAGTTGCCGACCCCTTTGCTACTGTAACACAAAAAATAATTGCTATTTCAGGAGCACGCAAGCAGTCCCACAGTCAGGAGCAGGACCCCAGTGTTCTGGGCGCTTGTCGCAGTGGACACCCACACAATCTCACAAGCGAGAACTACCCAGCAGCTCTTTGACCTTCACCCAGCACCCTGACCAAACAGACACTGGCTCCTTGACCAGGTGAGCCCCTATACACTTGTGTGAGAGGATTTAAGGGAAACATATTTGTTTCCTTCCCTTCCCACCCTCCTCCTTTTGAGAAATCAAGGAACTCAACATTGGGCAGAGATTGGGAAAGTATTTGTTCAGTCATGGCCGTGAAGCAACCTCACACAACCCCCCATCCATTCAGGGTGTAGTACATTTGCATTACTCACTGTCAGATACTGCTAGCGTCCATTCTCCTTCCTGCCAAGAGGTAGCCCCTTTGCCACTTGGGACCTGCAAAGAGTAAAGCAGGGCTATATCAATGATTCCGTCTGGTGACTCAGAATTACAATACTTGCTATCCACACAGCCCCTTCTGTCATTGCACCTCGTACCTTCTAAAACACAGGGGGAGTCATAGGCACATTTATTACACTAATTATGCGTATTAGCCACCCTCAGATAACACAATTAACTCCAGTTTGCTGATCTCTTTGCTCCAAAGCCTCCTTTCTCCCAAGGAAATGTTCCCTTTGGGTTTGTACACCAGCCAAATCTTTCACAGTCTTGATAGCAGAGCTGCCCAGTCAGCACACGAATTCAGAATAGAGCCACGCAGACAGCAGCAGATGCACATTGGTAGCAAAGCCCTTCTCTTTACATCTTGCACCAATCCAAGTCCATCTCTACCCAGGGCAAAACTGCACATCCCAAACTACAAACCAGGTTCCAGTCACATGCAACTTCTAGCCTTGGCTTCCTGAGGCCTCCCACCTGACCAGCGGTCAAGGCTCTGGGTCTGTGAGACAAATGGGCTTTTTGGGGGTTACCCCTTCAGCAGCTACCAGCCCCTCCTCTACTCTGCCAATGTCCATTTCCAGGATCTAGCCTCCTCTCTAGTGGCGATTTGCCCAAGTTACAGCCAATGATAAAGTTGTGCAGGTACAGGCCCCTAGAGCACACAGGTGAAGTTGCTAACTGCCCCTATCACTGAGATGTTCTTTTACATCCAACTTTCCTGACCGCTTCACCTGCTTTTCCTGCAAGAACTACCTTAGTTTGTCCGATCCTGGGGACCCCTCCCTTCCCAGGATGCAGTTAGCCTTTCCTGACCATTAGGCTGATTGCTAGCAGATTTAGTTAAAACTTCAAACACTTTGTTTTAAGAAACTCTAAACATCTCATCTTAAAACTTTCATGCTGATGCAGATTTCCATGGATCTTTTAGGAAAACAGCACAGAGGAGGAAAGAGGTGTCTGAGTTAGACAACAGAGCCTGAGAACACGTGGCCATTTCTACCATCTCATTACAGAGCCTGACCCTCGGGTATGTCTTTCCAGCACCCCCCCAACCTTCCTGAAGAGAGAGACCTGACAACATACAACAGCTTCCGTTTTGCTTTAATGCTGGTGCAGTAATCAGAATAACAATCAAACAGCATTTACTGTAAGATGGTGGCGAGTTGCATTAGGCTCTGGAAAAACAGGGCAAGTGCCAAATCTTTTCAGATAGAGCCCCTGATCCTTCCATCTGATCAACATGGGTATATACTCCCATCCAGAGCCCCATTCAGATAAATGGGGTTCTGTGAAAATCCAAGAGTCCTCCCAGTTATATCCACATGCAGGACTAGGGCCTTATTTTTATAGTAAGGGTCTTCCTTGGGGATGGCCCTTTGAAACTTTTCAGCTATGTTATCCCCATTCTCACCATGTAGTCTTGCTGCCCTCCAACCTAGCAAGCCTCCTCTAGCAAAGGAAGGCCCCATTCCTGAAAGCACATGAGTAATTTTACGCACAAAAATAGTCCCACTGAGTGTGTGTTGGCAGGATCAGAGACTAAAATGGATTGATACTGGTGTCATGCTTTCTGGAGTGGCTCATGACCATGAGTGCCAACCTCAGGGCAGACTGTCGAAGAGCAGAAACCCCAGACTGGTTTTATGTTCTATAATTAGATTTTACCACCCCAGCAAGAAGTGTGAACTTCTACAACACTGTAACAGTCTTACCACGGAGTCACAGACAGTCCCCTTGAGCATTCCGGTCTAGCTTGCCACCCAGGCAAGATGGACTATGTGATAGATGGTCTCTTTATACCCAAAATCACAACAATATTCAGGTTACTTCTAGTCCCAAAGGATTAGTCACTTACCCCAGATCAATTGTACTCAGATCTTAAACCAAAGACAACACCTCAAGCTAATCCTGTAATAAACTAAAGATTTATTAACTAAGAAAAGAAATGAAAGTTATTTACATGGTTAAATTAGGAAACATGTACACACAAATGAGTTACAGTCTTAGATTTAAAAAGGTAATATAAGCTTCTATAAGAAGCAGCTCTATATGTCCTTTAGGGCCGACCATGGGAATTTCTTGCTTATGTTTAGCAATCTTTGTCCCGCAGAGCTCAGACAGAATAAAGAACCCAGTTTCTCCTCGTCAGGGATTTTTATCCTCTTCACCCACAATCCAAGCTCCTAGGATGAGTTCATGCACGTCTCCCCTTCCTGGAGGGAGTGAGGAACACTCAGGAGTGAGTCAACGAGGTCTCTGTCCTTTGATGCCACACAATGCCTCATTGGCCTTCAGTGGGCTATCTTGTGTGCAGGACAAGTGCTTCACCTTAATTAATGCTTCTTTTATTGTTTGGTAAATTACACAATTGCAGAAGTTTACAATGCAAACACTCAATACAGCTTTATGCCAAGGGCTAGTGGTTATAATTGAGATCAATACATGCAGCATCCTACACTATTCATATGGTCTAGACACCAAACACAGCCTTACAACTCTAATATTTACCTTAACAATACAAGCACACAGGTCAGCCAGACTGCTTTGCAGGCTAGCCTGGGGCCTTGGCATGAGCTGCACCTGGTCTCTCAACCTCACAATTGGGGATAGATATAACTAACCAGTGGAATTCACTTCCACCATTTCGTACTGAGACTCTTAAGTGAGATTCTGAAAAGGATTAGACATGTTTACAAATAAGAAGAGCCTCAGCAGTTATAATAGCTAGAGGAATCTTTTCCAGGGCAATCAAGCCTTGTGGTTAAAGGTAAAAGATGACCCATGGGGCCAAGGAAACTGTGACATAGTGCTGGAAAATAGGTGAATTTTAGGTGTTTCTAAATGCCTCTTATTGTTCAGGGAGAGGATGGGCTTGTTATCAAGGCCCTGGACTAGCTCTCAGGGAAACTAAGTTCTATTGCTGCCACCGACATCCTGGGTGACCCTGGGAAAATCACTTAATATCTCTGGGCCTCAGTTCCCCATTAGGGATAAAAGCACTGCCCTACTCACAGGGCAGCTGTAAATACAAATCTATTAACAAATATGAGTGCTCAGACACGATGAGCACCATAAGAAAGCCTATACATACGCATACATCATTGACCACAGTCAGGGTTAAAGGACTAAATGGATCTTAGGGCTCGTCTACTTGAAATGCTACAACTGCAGCTGCACCGCTGTAACGCTTCAGTGTAGACACTGTCTACACCAATGGGAGGGGTTATCCCATCGGCGTAGATAATCCACTTCTACAAGAGGCGGTAGCTAAGTCGACAGAAGAATTCTTCATCGACCTAACGCGGTCTACACCAGGGGTTAGGTCAACTTAACTATGTCACTCAGGGGCATGGATTTTTCACATCCCTGAATGAGTTAGCTGGGTCACCCTAACTTTTTAGTATAGATCAGTCCTTAGTCTATTCCAGGATGGTAACCCCTATGAAACGGATTCTCTTTCAGAGCCTGTCACTGCTTTTCCTTAATTACTGGCCAGAGGGGTTGCTGTAATATATGAAGCACTCTTCTCAGTAGAGGCTAAGTTTGTTGCTTACAATTGCCCCTACCGTATTTCAGTTTTAACTGAGCAAAACTGCATTGCACCTCAGTCTTATGGTTGCATTTCTTTTCTAGTAAATTCTTTTAAAAGTAAATTTTTCTCTAATTCTTTCTCTGCAATTGTCAGCAAAGCCAACCTGGTAACCGGTTATCCTCTTGTAAGAGCATTTTTATGTGCCAGTGACACCAACATTTTTGACCAACTAAAGCAGTAAACTACCAGGCTGGTTACATTACTGTAATTTTCTATAATTTCACTGTAGTTTTTACCCTGGGAACAGTTACAATGAGTTTTGACTGTGTGTGTTTCTTTTCCATTACTGGTAGTTAAGAGGGAGATAAATATGCCTTAATGTAAAAATATAATCCCTGTACCATATAGTCCAAAGCATTTTTGCTACAGCTATAAAGTTTTTCAATATATTATGATTCCTGCAACAAACAGCCCAGGACGGAAACTAAACCAAAGAAATATAGGAGACACATGTTCACATCTGATTAATCTGACTTTTTATGGTAAACAAAGCAACTCAAGGGGCTGTTCTCTTTGCTACTGTAATAAATCTCTGTGTTTATAGTGTTTTATGATGTCAAACATCTAAGAGTTGTTCCTTCACTTGAAAATAGAATATAAATTACCTTGGGTAAACTCTGCAGATGCTAATGTTATCTAGAAAACCCTGAGGCTAATAACTTCATGGAAGGTCTAAGGGCTTCCCACTTGGTATGAGCAAAGCTAATGAGAGTGCATAGAGTAAGCATCTAGATTAGAAAGATAAGATACCTTACTGTGAACTCAGCAGCTCTGGATAGTAAAATAGTAGGGCTCAGAACTGAGTTTTCAGGTACAGGTTCGTACTGTCTCAACAAAACAAAGGCCTGATCTTAAGACCACTGAAGTCAAAAATATCCAGTATTAAATTAATGGAGACATGTGAAGGAGAAACCACCATGTCCCAAGGTAAGTTATCCAATAGTAGATAACCTTCACTGTTATTGCTAGTCTGAATTTGTCTAGCTTCAGTTTCCAAGCACTGGAACTTGCTATGCACTTTCCTGTTAGCTTATAGAATATCTACTGTGAGAAATCTCATCTTCATTTAGTTACTGTTAGACCAGGTTCAAGTCACCTCTTAACCTTCCCTTGAATAAACTAAATAAATTGAGCTTCTCAAGTCTCTTACTGTAGAGCAGGTTTTTCAGACCTTGAATCATTCTTGTAGCCCTCTTCTGAACCCCTTCCAATTTTTCAACATCCTTTTCAAATGTGGACACCAGAACTGGACAGTATCCAGTAATGGTCTCACAGATGCCATATGCAGAATGCCACCTCTCTATGCCTACAGGATAGTCACCTCCTCATGCATCCAAGCATGGTGTTAGTCATCTCGGCTAGCATCGCACTGGGAGCTTATATTCTATTGGATATCCACCGTGACCCTTCTAAGTCTTTGTCAGTGTCACTGTATTCCAGGAAACAGTCCCCCATCTTGTAAGTGATATATAGTGCAGTTGGGCTCTAGCCTTGGTGCTGATGTTGCAGCTGGTAGTCACATTTCTGAGCTGGGTCCCAGTAAGTTAATGGAAACACTATTGTCGTTAGCTAGAAGAAATTTTCTTATTTGGGATAAAGATGCAGAAAGGATCAGATTCAAACTCACCAAAGTCAATGGGAGTCTCTCTCTTCATTGCAGTGGGTTTAGGATCAGGCCCTAGTAGGATGGGTTAAAGGAATGATTCCCCAGGGATCAAAGACACAGGAGCTGAGGCAACTCCAAAATATTCCATGGAATCGGAGATGTGTCTCTGCACTAGTCCTCTCTGTACGAGGAGGCTGAACCAACATCGAACCCCATTGGCGAGTATATCTGAACCTCCCTTGTGCAGTGTGCTCCTGTTTGTTACCTTTCTCCTTATTGCTGAATGAGGAATGAATTGAAAATAGTTATTAAAAATAATTCTATTTTAAAAACCCCACCCACCATCTGTTCTAACAAAATTATGCAGCTTGCCTACTGCATCCTAGAGAACCTAGGAGCCTCTATCTCCTAGCAGCAGCAGTGCCTAGTCCAAGCAGGGTGGGCTATGGATGGAGTGGGCAGGCTTAGGCTACATATTCTGGTGATTGGGGTTTAAGTCAGGCTCTTAATAGAATTTCGAGGCAGATTTTTTTCTCTTGTCAAGTCTGGTGGCTTAAATACCTGAGAGAACAATACTAAGGGCTGGAAAAACACAAGTAAGTATAACGAGCAGGGATGGTTGTTTAGTTCAGGCATTGGTCTGGCATTCAGACAATCCGGATACAATACACAGCTCTGCTGCAGCCATTCTGTGTGACCTTGGGCAAGGCATTTACAGCTGTCTGTGCCTCAGTTCCCCATTTGTACAATGGGGATAATACTTCCTTTGGGAGGAAGGATGACCTGGTGGTTGGGGCATCAGCATGAGCTGCGCGAGATCAGCATACAGTTCCCTGCTCCACCACAGACTTCCTGTGAGATTCGGGCAAGTCACTTAGCCTCTCTGTGCCTCAATTTCCCATCCATACAATGGGGATGATAATGCTTCCCTATCTCACAGGGGACCCAGAAAAGAGATGGGCATTGCTGGGATAAACACACTGCCTCTTGAAATGTCATGAATTGACACCCCTACGAGCAGGTTGAGCATAGGATACATAGAATACTTTGCCTGCCTTATCTATTTTGATTTTAATCTCTTTGGAGCAGGGACTGTTTCTTACTATGTGTATTTATGGTACCCATCATAATGAAGCTCCAATCTAGAGCCCTTTTAATGTTCTGTAACAAAAAAGCTAATTATAATAAAAACAATTATTAATAATAGAGGAACAATTCTGTATTAGTTGATGGAATGAGCTACATAGGACATAAAAGGTCCATTAATCTATTAATACCCTTTATTGGCTATTAGAACATAAGAACGGCCATACTGGGTCACACCAGTGGTCCATCTAACCCAGTATCCTGTCTTCTGATAGTGGCCAATGCCAGATACTTCAAAGAGAATGAACAGAACAGGGCAATAATCAGCTGAACCATCCCGTCAAGTCCCAGCATCTAGCAGTCAGAAGCTTAGGGACACCCAGTGCCGGCTCCAGGGTTTTGGCCGCCCCAAGCAGCCAAAAAAAAAAAAAAAAGCCGCGATTGCGATCTGCGGCGGCAATTCGGCAGGAGGTCCTTTGCTCCCAGCGGGAGTGAGGGACCGTCCGCCGAATTGCCGCCGAATACCTGGACGTGCCGCCCCTCTCCGGAGCGGCCGCCCCAAGCACCTGCTTGCCAGGCTGGTGCCAGCCCTGGGGACACCCACAGCATGGACACCCCTGACCGTCTTGGACAATAGCCATGGATGGACCTGTCCTCCATGAACTTCTTTAATTCTTTTTGAACCCAGTTATGCTTTTGGCCTTCACAATAACCCCTGGCAATGAGTTCCACACATTGACTGTGTGTTGTGTGAAGTACTCCCTTTTGCTTGTTTTAAACCTGCTGCTTATTAATTTCATTTGGTGACCCCTGCTTCTTGTGTTATGTGAAGGAATAAATAACACTTCCTTATTCACTTTCTCTACACCATTCATGATTTTATAGACGTCTATCACATCCCCCCCCCTTAGTTGTCTCTGTTCTCAACTGAACAGTCCCAGTTTTTTTAATCTCTCCTCTCATGGAAGCTGTTCTATACTCTTAATCATTTTTGTTGCCCTTCTCTGTACCTTTTCCATTTCTAATATATCTTTTTTGAGATGGGACGACCTGACCTGCACACAGTATTCAAGGTGTGGGCATATCAGATTTATATAGTGGCATTATGATATTTACTGTCTTATTATTTATCCCTTTCCTAATGGTTCCTAACCTCATTAGCTTTTTTGACTGCTGCTGTACATTGAACAGATGTTTTCAGAAAACTATCCACAATGACTCCAAGAGCTCTTTCTTGAGTGATAACAGCTAATCTACATCTCATCATTTTGAATGTATAGTTGGGATTATGTTTTCCAATATACATTACTTACATTGAATTTCATTTGCCATTTTGTTGTCCAGTCACCTAGTTTTGTGAGATCCCTTTGCAACTCTTCACGGTCTGCTTTGGACTTAATTTTGTACCATCTGCAAACAATGCCACCTTGCTGTTTACCCCTTTGTCCAGATCATTTATGAATATGTTGAACAGCACTGCTCCCAGTACAGAACCCTAGGGGACAATGCTATTTATCTCTCTCCATTCTGAAAACTGACCATTTATTCCTATCCTTTGTTTCCTGTCTTTTAACTGATTACTGATCCATGAGAGGACCTTTTCTTCTATCTCATGACGGCTTACTTTACTTAAGAGCCTTTGATGACGGACCTTGTCAAAGGCTTTCTGAAAGTCAAATATACTATATCCACAGGGTCACCCTTGACCACATGCTTGTTGACCTCCTCAAAGAATTCTAATAGATTGGTGAGGCATTATTTCCCTTTACAATAGCCATGTTGATTCTTCCCCAACAACTTATGTTCATCTATGCGTCTGATAATTTTGTTCTTTACTTTAGTTTCAATCAATTTGCCTGGTACTGAAGTTCGGCTCGTCAGGATCATCTCTGGAGCCTTTTTAAAAAATTGGCATCACATTAGCTATTCTCCAGTCATCCAGTACAGAAGCTGATTTTAGCAATAGGTTACATACCACAATTAGTAGATGTGCAATTTCATATTTGAAGTTCCTTCAGAACTCTCTGGTGAATAGCATCTAGTCCTGGAGACTTTTTACTGCTTAATTTATCAATTTGTTTCAAAACTTCCTCTACTGATGCCTCAATCTGGGACAGTGCCTTTGACTCTCCATCACATCTTCTGCAGTAAAGACCGATGCAAAGAATTCATTTGGCTTCTCCCATCCATTGGCCCCACTGATTACTTCAGAAGCAGGAAGCTTGCCAAATACTTACAAAAAATTGCTGTTGGTTTTTGAGTCTTTTGCTAGTTGCTCTCGACATTCTTCTTTGGTCGACCTAATTATACTTTTACACTTGACTTGCCAGAGTTTATGCTCCTTCCTATTTTCCTCAGTAGGGTTCAACTTCCAATTTTTAAAGGATATCGTTTTGCCTCTAATGGCCTCTTTTACTCTGTTGTTCAGACATGGAGGTATTATTTTAGTCCTCTTTCAATTTTTGTTAATTTGGTGTACACACTTAATTTGAGCCTCTATTATGGTGTTTTTCAAAAATGTTTCCATGCCGCTTGGAGGCATTTCACTCTTGTGACTGTTCCTTTTAATTTCCATTTAACTAGCTTCCTCATTTTTGTGTGGTTCCCCTTTCTGAAACTAAATTCTACTGTGGTCATCTTTGATATGTTGATAGATGAGAGCGGGCAGCCCATGGGAAATGACTGATCGTCCTTGAGAGCCCTTCTTTTGGATCAAGTACTGTATTGGGGATTAGAAATCTCTCTTCTCTGACCCCATTTAATCCTTGCTCTTTGCTGTTCATTGTTGCAGAAACCATTCTAACGAGATCTGTGCAAACACCTTGCACTCAAGGCGTGATATTGTGGAAAGCTGCCATTTCCTGCTTTCATAAACAGGCTCCAAAAAATTCCTCCTTTGCTCAGATTTCACCTCCTTCAGCCAATCAAATTTCAACATAAGTGAAAAACTATTTGACCAGCAAAGCCTGCTTTTTTCTCACTAAAGTCAGAAGTTGGGGTGGAGGGGTAGTGAAGGAAGTTCAGATTTAGAATGCTGCAGCGCCTGGTCTGGATGGAAATTCAGTCACTCCATAGCAGTAAGAGCTATAGGAAGCGGCCAGGCTTAGCGACTGTTTAGAACAGTAAGGTAAGCACAGTATGGCTGGTGCTGTAGCTTCTGCACTATGTTCCATACTGGGTTCCTTATCTACAGGGACAGCAGTGTTCGTTGTCACAGCAACGAAACAAACAGCAGGGGAAGAGCACTAATGGCAAGGAGAGGAGGAGAAGGGAGCCTCATGCAGCAAACTATAGGCAGGGGTGGCTCGAGCTTTTTTGCTGCCCCAAGCATGGCAGGCAAGCTGCCATCGGCGGCATGCCTGCGGGAGGTCCGCCAGTCCTGCGGCTTCGGCGTACCCGCTGCCAAATTGTCGCCGAATCCACGGGACCGGCAGACCTCCCGCAGGCAAGCCGCTGAAGGCTGCCTGACTGCCGCCCTCGCAGGGACCGGCAGGGCACCTCCCGTGGCTTGCCGCCCCAGGCACGCACTTGGAGCACTGGTGCCTGGAGCCGCCACAGACTATAGGAGCTTCACTGGTTGAACAGATGCACTAGGAGTGTCCCCTCTGTATCTAGACTGGCCACCCTGCAGAGGCCACTGCATTGCGAGCCAGCACCAGTGTGCGCAACGTCATTCCCAGGAGTTAACAGCCAGCCTAAGAAGTGAGGATTTGGAAGCTATGAGACCTCCCATCTCTGTCTCCAGAGCTTCAGCACAGTGCAGCATCCGCTGGCTTCTTCCTTTCCATCCCTTGGCTTAATACTGCAGACAGTCCTTTCTCATATTGAACACTTGCCGGCTTCAAAAGGTATGTAATAACTACAGGATTGGGCCCCTTGTTAGAACAGGGAGCAGGAGGTCTGTCTCTGACCAGAGAGACATAGCTATGACATAGGTGCAAAAATATAAGTAGTTAAATTTCTAGAGAAAAAAGGCTCAAAGATGACAATGCTGCAAATCCCAGCTTTAGAAAGATTTGTACTAACAACAACAACAACAACATCTGCTCTTTAGCAAAGAGCAGCACTGACAATGCTTGCAGTGGAAGCACTGGATTTTAAACAGCTCCCTCTGTTTGTATAGCGTTCAGATGCAGAGAAGCTGTTGAAAGAGGTAGGGGGGCTAAGTCCCCTCTAGCAGCAGTGAGCTCAGCTTCAGCACAGAAAAGGGGCAAAGCAAATCCATCTTCGATTTCTCACCGTCTTCTTCAAAGAACTGGAAGCGGGTGATAGATGTAACAGCTGACATCAACCGGTCATCAAATCCATAGTAAGTAACTCAACGATAGACAAGGGCAGCGATTGCTACATTGAGTTTAAACCACGTACAATTTATTAAACAGCAACTGTGAACGTATAAGGGAAAAGCCGTAAAAGTTCAAGGATCCAGGAACCCGCCCAATGGGCATGGGGACCCCGCCAACAACAGTCTCTGGCTGCCGTGATACCAGGGCTCAGACACTGCTCTGATGGTGGCCATGTGCCCTCAGGCTCTTGGGGCAGGACCCTTCTCCTCAGCATCACCCCCCCTTCCTCCATCAGGGTCGCCCCTCCCAGAGTCTGGCCTTCAAGGCCCTCATCTGGCAATGTCTCCCTGCACTGCCCCCCCTCGCTCTCCCTGCTGTTATGTGTGTGGCACAGCTGGCGCCCGCTATCCTGGCTCGGGGCCCGCAGCTCGCACCTGGCGCACCTTCGCCGCCCCAGCTCCCAGCCACTGCTCCGGCCCCTGGACGCCCTTGGCGCCGCTCCGCCCTGGCAGCCCCAGCTCCCACGGAGGACGGGCTCATGGGGCTCTTGACTCCCTCATTGGCCTGCCTGCCCTGTCAATCTGGCTGGCTTGGAATGCTGGACTCTCCCCCCTGGCCACAGGGACTGTCAGGCTCAGGACCCTGACTCCTCTGCAACCCTTCCCCTTTCTCCAGGTACTGGGAGAGGACCAACCAAAAAAAAACCCACTGCCTTTCGGTAAGGGGCCAACAGCCCCCTCTCACCAGTGTCACTAGCCCAGCACAGGGGCACTGCAGAATGCAGCTCAGTTAGGCAAACTCATCTCCACATTCCTCATACAGGCCTCTACCTGCAGCGCTGCCCGAGGGGGAAACAGGCAGCAAGGGTGACTCTGCTGCTGTTAGCTGCCTGAGTGGGGGGAGGGCGGTGCTGTTTGACCAATGGTCGATTTTATTGTAAAACTAATTTCTGCACCCACACACATTTGCCAGCTTCTCTGCAAGTCTCAGGAAAATAGAAGTTTAATTCATGCCATTCTCAAACTTTTTAAAAATGAAAAGCTTTTAGAAGTTATAGAGTTTTCTTTTAAGAAATTCCTCAGACAAGACCATCATACAGTTAAGTTTATAAATAGAAAACTAGTTTATTAAATATTAGAATACAGTTATAAAAAGTATTAAAGTCCAGAGTAACCCTTTTAAGGATTCTATCAGACTTAATCATACCTGATTTCATTAGGTCTTTCAGTACCATTGGCCACAAGGCATTGTTGGTCATTCACCTATGGAATCTGGCAGGAATGAAGAGAATGGGCCTTCAATGGATTTGTTTCTTTGAGAGGTCTCAACCTAACCATGGACAACTGCTTGGCACGCCTGACAGAACTCTGATGGACCTCACATGTGGAGGTGTTCAGTCACCCTTGTTCACTATTGACACATGAATCCACAAGGGGAAAAGATGTCTTGGACTGCAGTGTCATCAGCATGCCTGTGATCCTCAGCTCTACATTTTTATTTTTGGGTCATAGTCCCATTACACTCCTAATGGCCGACAATGGGGGATCTGTATGAAAGCAAGCTGGCTGTGATTCCAACCTAGATAAAATGGAAGTAGTGGAACATAGGAATTGCCATACTGGATCAAATCCAATGTCCATCTAGTTAAGTACCCTGCCTCCCAGATGTTTCAGAGCATGAGATGCTGCAGTAGGCACATGAGGGATAATCTGCCTCACATCAGTCTCATCCTGATCACTAATAGTTAGATGTCTGCTTAAGCCTTGAATCACAAGGTTTAATATCCCTTCCAAAATCTGTTGTTAATGGTAACAACTCTGGATATTCTTGATAACCACGTAAAAATCCAATCACATTATATGGGAGGTCACACTGGATGATCTGGTGATCCCTTCTGGCCTTAAACTGATTATGACATTTTGAATCTTGTTAAATTCTTGGCCTCAACAGCTTCCTCTGGCAATAAGCAACAGAGGGTCCTGTGGCATCTTTAAGACTAACAGAAGTATTGGGAGCATAAGCTTTTGTGGGTAAGTCTTGCATCTGAAGAAGTGAGGTTCTTACCCACGAAAGCTTATGCTCCCAATACTTCTGTTAGTCTTAAAGATGCCACTGGACCCTCTGTTGCTTTTTACAGATTCAGACTAACACGGCTACCCCTCTGATATCTGGCAACAAGTTCCAGTTTGATCATACATTGTGTGGGAAAAAAAAAAAAAAAAAAAAAAAAAAAAAAAAAGATTTCCTTTAATTTCACTCAACATCCCCTTGTTCTTCAAACGTGACCAGCATGAACGTAACGGAGCTTGTCTCTGCAATGATTTCCTGTTCACTTCCAGATACAATCGGAGGTGTTGGTAATCCACTATAAAGCCCTGGAGTGGATCTGGTTAGAAGAGAGAATGCCTCTCATCCTATAATCCAAAGCAGCAATTAGGCTCCATTGCTATTGTTCCCTACATTCGAACACTCCATAACTAGCAATACAGCCCAGAACTAAGGGAATCATCCCCTTGTCAGCCCATTTGACAAAGTAAATGAATGAAACTTATGCTTAAGAGTCGTGACGTACTTGAAAAGAAACTGGACAAGTCAGCCAGAGTTGTGCAGTTTTATTTGAAGAAAAACAGTGTCGATATCCTTAACAAAATTCTACATTACACTAAATGCATGTTCCTTTGTACGATGATAAACAAGCTGTAAAGAAGGTGCACAATACTATGTACAATCAGTTTTAAGTTAAAAAAGTTTCACATTTTTACATAGTATTTACTGGACAGTCCTATGTTTTGATGGTACAATTGGTAAGAGTCAAAAGAAAAGTAACAAAAATGACAAGAAATCTCAGCTGGAAAACTATATAATGCACTATTTTTTTTTAAAAAAGAAACTGGTTTCATTGCATCATTCATTTGTTTTAAATCAAACTCTGTATACAGTATTTTTTAAAAATGATTAGAATGGATTAACATTTTCAGGAACAGGACTGGTGTAAATGTTTTCCAATGCTGCTATTTCCATCCATAAAACCTGTATTTTCTGCCATACAGGCTGAGGTTCAGCTTTTACATTTTAAAATAATTATGCAGTAGGTTTCTCAATACATGGTAAAAATATATCACAGGAAGGGAGATATGTTCCAAAGACACTTTGAAATTCTTCAGTCCACTTTCACAACACTGTAAATCTTACTAACAAACCAGAAGCAGGCAAAAAATCCAATCGTCCCTAAAACAAGAAGAGTGTTAAAATAGTTAGTTTACCTTCCGTACATGCTTCTGGAGCAAGTCTAGTAACAGACAATTCCAAGCAGGACAGAATATCCCATTATCCTCCAGTTACCTATCTAGAAATAAAAGTGCACTTTTTAATTGTAACAAATGCACAACCTGGGGCTACTAAATTATCAATTTCAAAGCTAATAAAGACTTTTAGGACTTTCTTGCATGCTGTGCCTGTAACCAATTCAACATGGTTACACAAATCTGTCATTAGCAGCCATATAAATACTCTAAATCAACTAGTAGTTAATTTCCTCAACTGTATGCAACATTTACAATGTATACATATGCAAAGGCCATGTCCAGCTCTCTCTTTAGGTCATACACTGCTGCAAGGCTATGTATCTAGTGAACTGCCCACTGACTGGGAGTCAAGAGACCTGGATTCTATTCCTGGCTCTGCCACTGATTATGTGATCCCAGATAAGTCACTTCAACTCTATTTTTTCTTTATTTAGACTATCTCTTAAGGACAGAAACTGCCTTACTATGTGTATGTATGTGACTCCATTGTACTAGGGCTGATCTTGATTGGGGTGTCTAGATACAACCATGGTACAAATAAACATTCCAGCTAGAGTGTGGATCAACCTACCACTGAAAATGGTAGTCCAACTAAATTTTCAAAATCCACCCTTCTGTGGAAAGGGAGTTCACATGAGTGAGCTGTCCACCTCCCCATCAAGCTACACATATGGAACTATGGTGTGAATTTCTAAGTGACGGTAATTAGCCACTGGAACAATTTACGAAGGGCTACAATGAGCGAGTTGGCAATTTTTAAATCAAGACGGGATGTTTTCCTAAAAAATGTGCTCTAAGCATGTTTTGGGGGAAATTCTCTGGCCTGTGTTATTCAGGAGGTCAGACTAGATTATCAGAGTGGTCTCTTCTGCTCTATAAGCAAGGATGGAATAGCCTGCAGAAGTTATTGAAGACTTAAGGCAGGAGTAACCATTACATGGCAAGAAGGTGGAGAACAACACAGGGCAGAGGAAGAGACTGGCCCAAGGGCAGAGTATTTTCTGTTTTTAGTGTAAAGACCAAAGCTGTGGCTGCCTCACCCACTATCACTGTGATGGGGTGACTGGAAAGAAGTAGGGAAGACTATGCTTCCTTTTCAATTACTGGGGACATGTGCAATGTGTCCCAAATGTCCTCCACATTAACTCAATTGAAAGTTGAGGGTAAATATGTTTCTCTCAAAATCCTGCACCAATTTCAAAGGCAAACTTTATGAAATAAATATGTTGCCCTTCTAACAACCTTGCATTTAAGGAGATTCAATATTAAACCTCAAAACCCATCCCGGAAATAGCTATTGCAATAGGCACTTTGCACATTAGTTAACTGAGGCACAGATGTTAAACTAGATGCCACAATTAATATCCTCCCAATGGTAGGAAAAATCAGTGTTAGCCGAACAAGTTTTTAAAAAGACAGTGATATGCTGTGTTTTACTGCAACAGTCTTATAAAGATTCACTGCACCCTTAGGAGACATACCCAATCCACTCTATCAGAGACTTTTTATAAACATACAGTAATTATAGAAAACAGATCATGTTCAATATCAGCTCCATAACCTTATTTATTCACCATCACAGGCACAACCACTGGAAGGGAGTCTCAGGTTCTTTATTAGACTATTTTACCTTTCACATATTTATTGAATTAGCTTTTCTGTCTTTCTACAACCCTAAACCACTTGCTGACCAGACTTGCACAAGTGATAAATGAGGAGCCTTTCTTCAGATGCTTCCTATTATATACCTGCTAGTTCTTGTGATACTTCATTTTGCCACATATATTTCTAGTAAAGGGCTTTTTGACAGCCTACTATTAGGTACTGTAGATTACCCTTTTCCTCCAAATCTTCAGTTATCATACTCTGAAACAGTGGGGGATGGCAGATTTACCATGCTTGATAGGAAATCATACACCAACCACAAAAGAAATGTAATTCCTCTGTGGGCTTGACATCACTAAGTCTTTCTAGTTTATAGTTGATTCTCTCACTCCTTCCCATTGTGTCCAATACTCCCATATCTGCATTGTTACAACCTCTCCTCCCCAGCTCATAGCTTCTTCCTTTTAGTGTTTGTTTCTCTGTATCCCGCCTTCTTGTTATGTTTACAACACAGCCTGCTTTGAGCCTGTCTGTCTCTTAAAGCAGCTACTTACTGAAGTACTATGTTTTTCCTGCATGTTTAACAGATTAGGTATATTAAAAATCAATCCACTTTCCTGTAACAGAAATTCAATATTTTACAGCACTAAAGTTTTAGCACAAGAATAAGATTTTCCCATTGCACAGTTCTATGAACACACAATTGCAAGTACGTACAAGCTTACTAGAGAAATATACTCTATATAAACACACCCATCCACTGACCCTTGTTTCTCTGGAGCTTCCCTATGCACCACTTTCCCCTCAAAGGATGACTTCATTCAAAATATGAAATTACCAAAGCCATTCCCAGTGAACAAGGACTATTCAATCTATAATCCGGTTTCTCAAGTACACCAACAGAATCACTTGCCAACTTCCCTCCCCAAAATCTGCTCAACAAATCAAAGAGAAAATATTCTTTTTCTTGGAGATTTTGCCAATTTAGATAGTAGAAGACAAGCAGATTTACTGATATTAGCAGCTAAATCTGAGATGTGTACTAGTAAATGCATAAAATGGAGGCAAGTGTCAAATACCACCTGTCACCCTGAACTGCAAGAAGCACACAGATGTAGTTCTTAGACAGAAAACTGCTAGACTCCTAATTTGGATTTTGTCCAGTAGCCTATATAATTACTTTAATCACCAGTACACAAAATCTCCTCTACCAATATTATAATGGCACATCTGTAGTTAGAGTTCAGTCACCGTTTCCATTATAACCCCAGCATGCACTGTAATTCCTCCATCCAAACAAAAATGTCTTAAGGATTTAGAATGTGGATGGCTGTATTGACAAGAGACTTCAAAGGGTATTTAAGTCTATGGATACCATTATTTGAATCATAAATAGCCCCTAGTTGATAGCTATCAAGTCTACTTCAAACTCAAAGATCAAAATTGTTTGAGAGGAGCTAGCATGGTCCATATCATTTCAAAAATTTACCTTTAAGCATCCTTAATTACAGAGTTATATGATGAGTGAATTATAGCCAATCAGTTGAAAATTTCAGTGAAGCAATCTTTTAAACAGCTCCCGTGGCTAAGTTCAGCATATTGCTTGTTTTCAGTAGTTTGATTTAAGTTAATTTAAGATTACACAAAGCCAACATTACCTGACGGATTAAATTATTATTCACGAGTAACCCCTATGTTTGCAGAGCTCCTATAACTCACTTAAAATCCTCTCATAAAAGCTGACCACTTCTTCCAGGTTCCAACAAAAAGACCATTTCTGGGGACAGGAGCATTTCTTCCCCAACCTGGTGCACGGCTTTATCGCTATCCGAAAGGCCGTCACTTGACTTTTCTATTCTGTTTGTAAAGTCATTTATTTTCTATTGCCTTTGAAAACTTTTTAAATAAACTAACATATTTCACTTCAACTCTGTATCGTGAAGGCCACTGCACTAAGTTGCAGTGTGTGAATGACTGATTGAGCAGAGTGGGGACAATTCTTCTCTGACCAGCACCTGGTGTAATATACAGAAGTGATAAATGGGTATAAAATGTTAGATTACGATGGTGTCCCACGTAAGCAATTCTATGATATTGGCACTGACCAACCAGTTAAGAGTAAAATACAAACCAAGTAACACCTGGGTGAGGTGAATACAAGTGAAGGAAACAGTTATTTTAAAGGCTATTTTAAAAGGCTGCAGCTTTAGCCATATCATTTACTTCAGTGTGCTGGACAAGAAGGCTGGGATTTTCAGAGGCTCCCAAAGGAGTTAGGTGCCCAACTGCCATTGTTCAAAATGTTATCAGCTAGCGTGGCACACTGGTGAGACACTGACGCCAGTCAGACAAGTCAGCACTGGCATTGTCAGATTCTCTTTCCTCTGAGCACCTCTCTCATGAAAGCCAGTCTTGAGATACAAGCACACAGCTGATAGCAGTTTCTCTCAACTGAAATATTGCCTAGATTGCCATCCTTTGTTGCTTTATTTCAAATATCATTCCAGTAAATATCTGAACCAGCTTGTTAAACAGGACACCCTTTCCTGCAGAGGGGACACTATTAGATTTCTAATTTAGTATACATGCCTGGTATCAATTTTAGTAAGTTTACAACATGATGCCCAATTAAAAAACACATCTATGCTTACAAAAAACAACAAGGTTATGTGTTCATAAGTGGTCTAATTTGTTACCATTCCAAGCTACTTCCGTTTCTTTCACAAAGCATGGTCAAAAGCAAATCAGAATTTTCTGAAAGAATCTGTACAGTCTACTGATTCAAGTTACACATTCATGTGACTGGCTATTTAGTTAGCAAAGTGCAAGAAGGCTTTCAATCTCAAGTGAAATATCAGCTGGAACACAGAACAGGAAAACCCACAAACTCTTTTCACTGTAAGCAAGTTTTACTCACTGTGGATGTTAACCTGTTTATAACAGTAAAAAGTACTGATTCAGACAGGAAAACAACACTTTGTTCCTGAAGAATTTGTTAGCACTACACTTTTATTCCACAATCTACTTTTTTGATAGGGGTAAGAGCTTTGATATACACTTCTCTTTGCCCCATATTATTGGGGAAGATCTCAACCGCAACATAAACTCCTCTGATATCCCTAAAAGGCCTTGATTCGTTCTAGAATCAAGTGTTACGAGTGCACCTTTTTATTATTTTTTATTTTAGTTTAAGTAATCCCTATCAGCCTGCAAATTTATAAAAATCTGAATATGGATTAGGGTAGACATGCACTTAGGAATTACTTTTTTTTTTGGTAGAACTATCTTCAAAGGGATGGTCTTTCACAATTACTTAAAGATTCTAACTTTCGTAGATAAGCCCTTAGAGCTCATCCATAGAAATGAAAGCATCAGCTCACTGCAAACTATTATGTACCTTCTCTCTGATTCTCCAGAAGTGTAAATGTAAGCTTGTTTTTTTTTTTATGAAGTTATTTAAAATTCATGAAACTGATAGTCAAGATGTTACTGAATGTCCGAAGTAACTTTCCTACCCCAAGAGGCAAAATATGACCAATACATCTGAAAACAGCTGACAATTCAGCTCTTTTTATCTTTTGTCCTCAGCTTTCTACATTGTTGAATTCTCTACTCAGTAATGCATAATAGCACTTAGCAACAGTTTTCTTTCTGTCTATACAGAATGGTAACTAATGGTATTCTTTTAACTGGCTAACAGATTTTTTAGTAAACTATTTCTTTTAAAATTTCACTTCTATATTAAAAACACAATTACTGCACCAAGTAATGCCAAAACACTTCAAAGAGACTGCCCTGTTCTACTCGGCTCTTCTAGCTTTATTGTTTAATGAAGAAAAACACATTCAGAGCACGAACAGAATGTAAGAAAGCAAATAGAAGAGCACTCTGCACTTGGCTGATACTTCTTATGTACCTTAAAAGCTCTTTGTATCATACTGGTTTCAATCACTGCACAGTGGTGGGTGCTTCAGAATCTCAGATTCTAAACACAATCTACCCAGAAGATCAAAACTCAATTTTGAACATGGCATTAACTCACAAGTGAAAGTGATGTTCAAAAATAGAGGTCACTATAAAGCAACTTGCTTTGACTAAACTCAACCATTTTTTGTCCCCAAGCATAAAATCCATGTAATCATAACTATCACCATTCAAATATACTTACTACATATTTATTTATTTCACTGCAATTTGTACGTTAAAATAGCATCCGTTTGGATGTACACAATAATTGTTAGCTTTGGCCAGCTTGATTATATTGGTGACAGTCATTGTTTTAAATATACACAAGTAGTTGTTCAACTTCAGCATTCAGCTCCTACTTGGCTATTCACTATAGTCTCTTTTGTGGAGGCCACAACCGTGTTGCCATGCATGAGCTGTTAATGATGACTTTTATACTGGATTTCAAGTATTGTGATGGAGAAATGTTTAAAAAAATATAGAACAGACCGTACTGCTAACGTAACTGGAATAGTTATGCACTTGAGTACATCTACTCACATTCAGAAGTGTTGACAGGATTGGGCCCTTATTTAGGTTTAATTTACAAAGTGGGTGCTACTAAGGAAAAGTCATGATAAATCAAAACAAAACTCCTCTAACCTTGGTTGGATTGTCTAGGTACAGTAGTTTACTATCCACCCAAAGCACAGATTGTTAAATTATTAGAGAGGATAAAATTCAAAAACAGATTTTTAGTTTATCAAGGACTCAAACTCAGAATTGCTCACAAATTTAAATTTACAAGCCATTTTTAACTTACAAAGTATAGAATTTGGAAAAACAGTCACTACCTAAGGTAATGTGATTCCACAGTGACTTCTGTCATGAAATGGTTATAGAAAGCAGTACTATTATTAATGTGGTTCTATAAAAGTTAACACATGAAAATAACAGAATTACACATTATTGTAGTTTTTCAAGCCTCATTGGCCTTCCCATTAAGGACTCCTGGATCAACACATCTGAAGCTCTTAATACCATTTCAGCAGCTGCCATGACAATTTCAATTATTTTATATGTGAAAAGGATATTTTTAATTCTACCAATTTACATCTTGTAACTTGAAATTGAAATTGGCAGAGTAGCAGCTAACCTATGCTAAAACCCAGACACATATTAACATATTGCTTTAGTTTAAAAATAATTAAAATATTTTTAACTATAGATTTCTTTTTTGTAAGTTACAGCAGACATCTGGAGCGTCTCTGTTTTGCCAGGATTTAAGCGGGGGTTTAACTGGCAACATGCCACATTCCATGTTTGCTTTCTAATAATTTAAAATTGGAAGAATTAAATCCTTCTCAGTTTTCACTTTTAAGAGACTCAAAACCACAAAAGATACAATCCACAGCCTTCCCCTCCTCTCCCACCATGAAAACAGGAAGAGAGAGACAGACTTCATCAGGGTGTAAATAATGAGAAGGAAAAAACCATAGCAAATACATGGCAGCTAACATCATTAAACATAACTTATACAGGGTATTTGGCTCACTTTGCTCAGAAACACATGCACTAATACTCCTTGCTAATTCTAGCATGCATGGTGCTGTTTTGTTACCTCAGATGGTCATTCAACCAGTTTCAGACATAAAAAAAGATCAGGCTCTCTTCCCCTCTCAGCTGCAGGGCTTAAATAGTAAGAAAAAAAAAACCCACTAACTTTTACAGTGCCCAGGAAAATACAGAAGAAAAACTGCCTAGAGACAGTTGTGTGCAATTTGGCCATATATACCTAGTCCTGCCTCAGTGCAAAAGACTGGACTAAATGACTTATCAAGCTCCCTTCCACTCCTACATTTCTATAATTCTAGATCTATGTTAAGTGAATATAAATATTTGCAGTGGTTTTCAATAAGCAGGGAGATGTCTTTTAGAGGTAGCAATGAGTTATCTGTCAGTGTCTTGTAGCTAGTCAATAACAGGATACTACAAATTAACATCAATAGTTACAGTTTAAAATAACCCTCTATATACACAAGGCATTTTCTCTATAATTCTACCACTCGTGCTTTGGGATTCAAAGTGAAATGGCACACGTAAGGTAGCACTGCGTGAATTCTACATCTTGCAGCACCAAGCTAATGAAAGATTATTAGAAAGATGTGATCCTGAGCATGAAGAGAATTGCACCTTGTTTTTGAACCTGTTAGTTTGCACAAGAGCCTTTCCTCTTTGGTATAAAGCTTTTTGGGCCACATTTTCAGGTCAGGCCCCAAAATTACACTTGACACCACTTGCTTATGAATGTTAGAGAAATTCTGTAGCAGATGCCCAGCTTGCATGAGTAATTTCAGAGGCCACATTTCAAAGTATGGTTCTCTGTTTGGAAGTCTATGGTGTGTGAAGTTTTATTACCCTGAATAATCCTCTTGTTAAAATGGTGGCAAATTCTACCTGGCATCTCATTCTTCGTTCATAGACATTTGCCTTTTTACCACTTTTCTTCAGGTTTCCACAGAATAAAATTACAGAGGTCTTAATCATAGATCCAAGTGCGGCAGCAGATCCCAATTTAGCAAGCAAAAGTTCCTTCTCTCCACAGCATTTGACGTTATCCCACTAAGTAGCCAGGCACCAAATCCACTTCTTTCCACAACTAGTGTATGGCAAGCAACAAATCGGAACGGGCTCCGATGAACTTAATCTCAGCAAGTCTAGTGACAGCAGAGAAGGTGGTGCAGGGCAGCAACAGAGAAGAGACTGAGGTTGGTGGTGTAAGCAACCCTGAGTGCATCCAAAATTTTTTTTTTTTTTAATTGTTCTGAATGTAAATGAGGATCTTCCAAGAAGAGATGGGGATCCAAGAAAGTCCTATAAAAGTCCTATCACTTGCTCCCAAAATTTAGGTCAACTTAGTGTAGACCAGCCCTTAGTAAATTGTCCAAGGTTACAAAGTAAGTCTGTGGCACAGCAGGGAATAGAATTCAAGTCTCTGAAGTCCTAGACTTGCACCCTAACCACTGAGCCATCCTGCTTAAGTTCTAAAAGTTACAGCCACAGTCACAAGAGGCCAGATGTAGACCCTCGAACTGGAGGAAGCCAGACTTGAATAACCACCTAGAAGTCTCCATAGCATTCACCCACTGAACATCAGTGCAGGTGGTGGTTTCTTGGATTAGCCAAGTGCTTGCTGACTCGCTGCAGTACTAAAGACCTTTATATATGTTTTTTTAATATATGGAGATATACCTATCTCCTAGAACTGGAAGGGACCTTGAAAGGTCATCAAGTCCAGCCCCCTGCCTTCACTAGCAGGACCAAGTACTGATTTTGCCCCAGATCCCTAAGTGGCCCCCTCAAGGATTGAACTCACAACCCTGGGTTTAGCAGGCCAATGCTCAAACCACTGAGCTAGCCCCCACCACCTTCTGCTGAACCTAGACCTCACAACCCCTACCCTTTTCTGTGGGACTAGGGAAAAGAGCTGATGATGTGATCAATAAAATTCACACATTCTTCATACTCTACCAGAAAGCTAATGTCTAGTTCTGGAAAAAAATCCTGTTCCTCACATTATGCTCCAAGTCTAATTACATCAGAAGATATGAGAAAAGTAGATTCTAGTAGACCAGGGGTTCGGGACCCCTCGGGGGGTCACCAGGCTATTACATGGGGGGGGGGGGTTACGAGCTGTCAGCCTCCATCCCAAACCCTGCTTTGCCTCCAGCATTTATAATGTTTTTATATATTTTATAAGAGGGGGTCACACTCAGGCTTGCTATGCGACAGGAGTCACCAGTACAAACGTTTGAGAACCACTGTAGTAGACCACAGTAGGTGAGGTCCTGCCTGCATCTCAACAGCACAACACTGGAAGTGTCCCCACATTGTCTGTTTAACAATGTGCTGCAGTACCCCATTTGCCTCATTTCAATAGGTTCAGAACTCTGAAGATGTGTAACTCCTCCCCAATTTTTTTTTGGGGGGGGGGGGGAAAGAAGGGGGAGGTGTGTCAGTGTAGGGCAAGTTTTGTTCAACAGATTCCTAACCCCTCTTTTCTTCTTTGCATCTTCAAGTTATGCAACATCACATCTGCTTCACCATCTGGCATTTCAAGTATCTGCCTGCTCTGGGTATTCTGTTTCTATCACATACTCAATACCAGTTCACTAGCATGTGAATATTTGGACATCTTGCATTCATTATCAAGTTAAAGAAGTTGAAAATAAAAATTTCCAGTCCCTATACACTGCGTGTAATATTTGCAGTTTAAAACCTTTACGTTTAGTAATAGTTATATTTAGCATTTAGATCACTTTACATTTTCAAAACCTTTTACAAATATTATCTCTTGCAAGGATTAATTAGGTAAGCATTAGCCCCATTTCACACACTGTGAACACACATCAAGATGTTGAGTGACTTACAACAGTTAGTGTCAGCGTGTCAGGATTAAACCTTCCAGTCCCACATTCATCCTTCTAGCAAAGGCTGTTCTCATTTTTAGTCTCCATTTCTTACCTTTCATTTACGTTTATATATATATAGCATTCCTTTCATTTTGTGACTTCCTAAGTAATTTCCAATATAAAAGCTTTTCTATCGAGGGCATTTTGAAAATGTAAATCTATAATGTTCTTAAGTCACTGTTACACTACAATGCAATAATCAAGGAAACTTAAGTTAGAAAAGAATCACTGCAAATTAGATTGTAGATCTTCAGGTCAGGATCAATATATTATCTATACTTTTATGTCCCTAGTGTGCATATTGTTGGGTGCGTGAATAATGGGTAGCAGCAGCCTCAAAACCATATTTAATAATCAAAATTGCTGGTTTCTTCCAAGCAAGTGTTTCTCAAATTGACTCTGGCTATAATGATCAGAAAACAGTAACCCAGAAGTCCTGAAACCATTGCACTGAATTTCACCGATAATGCTGCACTTACCTGTAAAAAGGAAAAATATCAAAACCATGATCATAGTATACCCGAAGTATAAAATGGTACTAGCAGTTCCCGTTATTTGGAGTTTAGAGAAGAAGTAATGAACCGCATAGATAAAAAGATAAACGGCTGTAAAGCTGCTCGTTAAGAACGATCTCCACCACCAATGATAATCCTGAAAGAAATAATAAACCATTTCAGGAAAAAATCCAAGTACAAAACTAAAACTGCACTTTTATTTCAAAGCAAAGCACTATTTACAAGTCTATGAAAGATTAAATTAATTCTTGGCATATTTCTACACTCACTCTTGCTTAAACTCCTTTTTATTAAAATTATGCTTTTCCAATTGCTATTTCTTTCTCAAAGTCAATTCTGTCAGGATGTTTCAACTATGAACGTGAAACTCTGTTATCCAGGGGAACTACAGCAAATGTCTGTTCAGTCTACAAAGTCTCAGGAGAATGTGCTGGGGACTTAACTAATTTTTTTTGTTTTGTAGATTTTAAAAAGTTGCAGAATTATACATTTACACAGGGTAATGTGTTAACAAGTAACTTAATTCATTGAAACAATTTCACAGATGTGTAGCAGCTCTCACGCTCAAGGATCCCAAAGCACCTTGCAAGTTTACATATATATGGTACAAGTATCCACCACAGAAATGCAGCCACAAGGGGCAACACAATAGTAGTTTAACTGCACAGCATAACTATAGCATTCAAGAGTGGAAATGAACACTGTGGTTGAGGACCAAATCTTCAAAAGTCTGCAAAAACTGCCAACATACATACCCCTTGATGAGTGTACCCTCAAGAAGGAATAAGTGTATACACAAGATTGGATGGCACGCAAAGTTAAGCAAATTTGGTACTGAAACTGCAGAGCAATTATAAGTTACACTGGCCACAGCATATTGGAAACCTTAACTCATGATTTACAGGGAACAGTCACAAATGGGACTTCATTCTTTCACTGTTATTTTAAATACACATAGTTGAGAATGTGTCAAACTTTCTGCAAAAGTGTTAGTGAAATCAGATTCAAAGCTTTCTTTAAACCACAAGAATTATTTTATTGGCGATCGCTAGAAAATATTTAAGTAGCCCTTTTCAATAAGGACAAAATTACTAAAACCAGTGTAAAATACCTCATTAGTGATCAATTTGAAAGCAACATCTCTCCCCCTTTATATTGATGACTTTGTAATGCCATGCCTGATATTAGTAGCATAAAGCCTCCAAACCTGAGCACTGACATGTTATGCCCAACAGTTGACTTAAATCAAACTGTTCATAACCTTAAAAAGTATACCTCTGCCAGACCAGCTGGAGACTCATTTCCTGTTTTGTGGCTCCTCTACCATTACAGGACCATTCCAGTGTGTAAAACGAGAGCTTGCACTGCTAGCTGCAGTTGCAGTGACAAGGCAGAAATTGCCTTTTTTTGAAAATTTAACTTGTATATATTACAAAACATAGGCCAACAACATAACCAGGCCAAAGGTACATACAAAATCCTGACAATACATCCACATAGTCCACAGTGTCCAGCACTTTGCAGAGGTGGCCGTGCATAGGCATCCTTGCAAACTTCACTCTGACATGTTCCAGCTAGCTATGCACTGTGCTGTCATGATATATGCATCCAAATAATATGTTCATTTACCTCTGCACATAGATGGAAATAGCACAGCAAGACTGTAGCCTCAGAACACGTAATAAGAAGAATTATAAACACTAAGAACAGGAAACCAAACATGTAGTACATTTGATGGGACCTAAAACACACAAAAGAAATCTGTGTCAAATTAGTGTTCACTTTTTTTGTGTTACATACCTAAGAAATAAGTAATCAGAAAACAGAACGGGCTTTGTCTGCATTGCTGACATACTCCTACAAATCTTTAGTCTGTACCTGCTATCCCTCTACCTTCATGAGTAAATACGCTGCTTACACAATTGCATTGTTAAAGTCAGGGAAAGGGCACCTCAAAGCAATAGCATAGTTTGTAAAACAATTAGACCCTGACTACATAGGCCAGGGAAATCATTCCTTTCCCTCACCTTTCTGTCAAGGACTGTTCCCACTAGAAAGGTACTTATGATTTCAAATCTCAGGGCCTTCTGAGCCCTAATGCTCTATTGGCTCTCTCGTGCTGCTCTTCAGCTTAACATCCGCCTCCTTCACGTTGCTGCAATTAGTCCTCCAGCTGTCTTATTTCACCATGCTACACCTTCTAACAGTCGCTCCTCCACTCCCAGACTCCTATCCCTAGACAAATCAATCTTACTCCAGTTCAAGGGTCATCTAAACGCTTGACCATACAAAAATGCACCCTTTCCTACCAAGTGCATAAGTATCTTTTTTATGAGATGTGGGAGGAAGCGTTAAATGTAATAATTAGAAGGATGTAATTACTATAATTTAAAGATAATTCACAAAAAGGGAATACTGGCAAATTCCTTCATGTCTCCCTCCTCATTTTTCTGAATCCACTGTTTTGGGTTCTCCATGCTCATTGTACACGTGCATTTTTGAGCTGACAGCCCAGCCTACCTATCAAGTAAAGATACAATACTCACCAAATACTGTTTAGAATGAAAAAAAGCTGAATAAAAATACAACCAAATGGCAAGATGCCACCCATGATGATACCAGGCAACGGCTTTGTGAAAAACGACTGCTCCGGGATCTGACGAGGAATCTGGTTTGTACGAACTGGGTGTTCAATAGGCTTTGAGAGAAATTAATACAATTAAAAAAGACAAATAACTGTAAATACCATAGTAAGAAGGTAAGATAGGAAAGTGTTAAAATAATTAAAGACACTTAAGAGGATTTTTTCCTAATATCAGCTCCTTGGAACTTGACATGCTTAACTCTCCCATTCTATTCACCCATAAACTGTGCCATAAGTAAGGCTATGTTTTACTCAGATTTTTTAGTAAAAGTCCTGGACAGGTCACGGGCAGTAAACAAAAATTCACGGCCCGTGACCTGTCTATGACTTTTCCTATAAATCCCTAACTAAAACTTGGGTGGGGGGCTGTGGGTGCATTGGGGGGGGCAGTCCAGGGGCACTGCGGGAGGTGGCCCAGGACCCCACTGGTGCTGGGGGAGGAGGGCCAGGCCAGGCCACGTCCACTGTTGCTGGGGGAGGGGGACAGTGGACGGGACCCCCACTAGTGCTGGGGGAGGGGAACTGCGGGCATGGGTAGCATGCAGAGCCCCCTGCCCTCTCCACTGCCTAGTAGCTGCAGGGCCATGCCAGTGGGAGCTGGGGAGCCCCCCACCCCTCAATCCCTAGCCCTGAGCCCCCTTCCACACACCCAAACTGCTGTTGCTGGCCGCTGCAGAAGTCACAGAATCCAAGACTTCTGTGACAGATTCGCAGCCCTTAGCCATACGCCATATCTCTGAAGATTACAAACTAATGCACAAACCAACAAACAGTGATTTTTTTTGAAATTCACTTCAGTGGTGACCTAGTCAATTTCAACATGCAGGAGGGAAGAGGTCTTTATTTAGTTTTTGATGGAATTACTGAATTTCTTCTAGATGTGTTAACAAGTCAGAGGACTATAGCACACATACTGTGTAGACAAGAGGAATGTCAATAAAGATATGTTCTTAGAAGAGAGATCCTGAATGGCCAGAAAAATATTTTGAAAATCAGTTTGTATTCTTGTCTACCATACAAAAAGATCAGAAGTTGGCAAACAGTTCATTTCAGAATGGACAGCCATATGCATCTTAGCCAAATTCTGGTGTTTTGATGTTGTCAGCTAACACACTAATGCCGCATGAATAAATACTTGATGTTAGAACAGAAAAAGTATTATACTGAGTGACAGATAAGACACACTTAAACAATGTACTCAAAAACTACCTTTTCTTTGAATCCAAAATATGCACCAATGAAGGTTAATGGGACAGAAATTCCAAACCACATTGCCAGGATAGCAACCAGTGTACCAAAGGGGATGGCAGCTGATGATCCCTTCACCCACAGAATAAGATTCATAATGAAGAAATCAGCAAAGACAATTCTGAAAAAAACAATTTTCTCACTAGCAGCGTAAAATCAGAAGAGAATTAAATATTTTAAGGTGGTTCATAAAACTAAAGGATTATGAATATCCACTTGTAGGCTATTTCATTCTCTATTTGTGCAATATTGTTTCACCACTAATACATAAAAAGTGGTAATTATCACTTTCAACAACTAGTTGTTTTTAATCTTTAGGGTCTTTTAGCAATAAGGCCACTTATTTGGAAGACCTTTAACTGGCTACAAATAAACTGAGGGAACGTGAAGAGACACTATCACAAAAAACATGACATGGTGTTTTTAGCAAGTACTCTCTTGACTGTACTGTACTTTGCCAGCCCTTCCTTTCCCATCACTGCTATTTTCTGGTAATGCTTTTAAATAGCTCTTTTCTAATGAACCTGTTATTCCTTCTGCCAAATTCAGTCATTACTGGCAAAACCCACTGTTCAAGATACCACAAACTACATTAGGGCTACCACAGGCTAATCTTAGAAAAAGCTTATTGTTACAACCAAATCTCTCTTCAGCCGTGGGACACAATACATAAGAAGTGAACAAAAAAAGTGTGCTAGTTCAATAACATTACATCTTTGTACTATTTTAAGAAATTCACAATTTCAAAGGGAGCTAAGCTACTGAAGCAAGTGTGTGTTATTTCTTCAATTTAATCAGCACGATACACCTCTACCCCGATATAATGCGACCCGATATAACACAAATTCGGATATAACGCGGTAAAGCAGTGCTCCGGGGGGCAGGGCTAAGCACTCCGGTGGATCAAAGCAAGTTCAATATAACGCGGTTTCACCTATAACACGGTAAGATTTTTTTGGCTCCCGAGGACAGTGTTATATCGAAGTAGAGGTGTACCTTCATTTTTTCAAAATCTATAAAAAGAAAAACTATTCAGAGTTTGCTAAGCCCTAAAGGCTGGTTTTCTAAGCCTGAAGAAGTCCTCTTCTTGCACTTTTAGTGCAGAATTATGTCACAAAGCAAACAACTTCCTCACCCCATTTTATTCCCCTAAACCCTCCATTAAAAAAAAAACAAAAAAAAACAAAAAAAAACAAAAAAAAAGGTTTTAAAGACTTCGATTTTGGAAATTAACATGACTTATGTTATGCTCTCTTGCACCCTCTCCACCTGCTTTCTGAAAATCCTTTCAACAAATGAGACTGAAACCCAGTTTAAATTTGAGAGGAGTGATTAAGATTTCAAACATGTCCCATTGAGTAATAAAGCAAAAAGATACATTGCCAGAGAACCTCATCTGGGAATCTGCATCATTCTCACCATCCAGGGTACAGGAGAAGCATCAGTCCCAGGAAGGGGCATTGCCAAATGAACCACTCACTGGGACTCATATGGAAGAATTCTTGAAACAGAATTTACACTAGTCTCAGAGGAAGCTACCCATTCCACTGTATTGGACAACGTCATGCAAAACAAAAGCAGTGGGCAAGCCATTGCACAAATGGTTCCCAAATACTTCTGTGAGTAGCATCCTATAAATGTGCAATCAAATGCAGTTAAAGCAAACTGCATGGTGTATTTTAGACCTTGTCCATGTCAGTAATCCAATCTCTGCTTCTCCCCTTCCAAAGATAAAGGAAAAATAAATACTTTGTATATAAACTCAGTCTACTGAGTATATATAACTGCCTTGGGCTGTTTATGACATTATGCTGTTTCACTGAACAAGCACAGCATAATCAAGACATCTGTTCTTATTTTACCAATCCCAATCATTCTGCTTCCTCTATGAAACTGAATATATTCTGGAGTTTAAATTATCAGCATGATTTTTTTTTCCTACAGATAAATACCCTCTGCACTGTGAAGATATCTAAATGACAGCAGGAAAAGACTGAAGCATATTTTGTTTAGGAATAAGATTTCCACATAGAAATACTACAAATTCAGTTGTTACCCAATACATCAGGTTTCATTCGATCCAATTCTAGTTTATTCAAACCAAGCCATGTTTTATTAATTCTATTTTTCATCTGTCTTCATTCAAAGATAGAGACTTTTGCTGAAAACATATCTTGTTAAACTCCATTCTGAAATAGGTTATCTAGAATAAAAATCTGAAGCCAAATTCAAGATATTTACTGAACACAAATCAGAAAAATTGCTTTAACTATTCACTATGCCAATAATCTCCTATATACATTTTCCACTCTACCACCCAGAAAGCTGTGCCAAGGACTACCTCTAATAGGCAACCTTCTGTCTTAAAGCACCACTTTAAATTACCTCTAAGGTTTCTAGTACAATTGTATATACAACATTAATTTTAAATGATGATATTTTTAGGTACATAGACATAAAAACCATACCCGAAATCCTAGTTTCCAAATGAAATGTTCCTAAACCCAATTTTAAAAGCTATACATGCAGAACACCATAATTGTTCTTCATGAACTATTCTCTTGTCCTGTCTTTAGCAAGATTATTCACTGCAATAGAACACAGCTGCTATTTTAGTCATAAAAATAATTTTGTATAAAACACTAAATATATTCAAGATACAAAGAACAAGATAAAGTATTTGTACCACATTAGTAAGGAACCCTACTTTCCATATACTAAGTATGAATAGTGTGTGACTGACTTCAAGGGGGATAGGATCTAGCCCCGATTTATAAAGGTGCTCTAGACAGAATAGCCTTTCCAAAAAGCCACCATAATAAGCCATGCATTCACAATGAAATATAGTCCCTACTATGTTAACATGAGGATCCAGAAAATACTCAGTGCTGTAATCTAAGAGCAGTTGTATTGTATCAGGATTAACTGCACCAGCAACAATACAACTAAGTCAATGGTTCACAAAATTTTCCATGCCATGACCTCATCTTACAACAACAACAAAAACCCATGTTTCAGGCCCCACCTCCATAGTGTTGGGACTACTTATGAAGAAAGGGAGGGTGGTTGTGACCCCTAGGTTGAGAAGCTATGCTCTAGAACATTATGTAATTTGCAAACTCTCCAAATGCAGGCTGTGATCTACAAGCCTTTCTTCCCACTCTAAGATGTTCTGTGTAGAAAGGAAAATAAAGTAGGGAAACAATAAAGGCAATGGCACAGCCCTTGAAAGAGAGTTCTGTGCTAAGAAATTAGTATTTTTCTTTATTTGTGGTAACTGTTATATACAAGACTACAGGAAAGAACAATTTCATAAGAGTAAGGAACAAAAAGTACTAACCCAGGGCACAACAGAGCTGTCAGCAAAACATTTGTCTTCCACTTTTCACCTCGAAATGCTGAGGAATAAGTAAAAATCATTACTATAGTTTCAAACGTAACACTTTTTATAAATATTTTGCAGTATGACAGCAAGGAGCAGGCCTGATATCTGAGACATCAGCTCCAACTTGAATTACATATCATGCCTGGCAATTCTGAATGTAACATGCTACATCATACAAAATAAGTAATGGTACTTACTTTTATACATTCTAGCAGATACATAACCAGCAGGAGTTCCCAGCAAGACCCACAGTACAACTGCACAAGTCATCAAAGCTCCTCGGTTGGCAGGAGAAAGAAAGCCAAGGCAAGCTAGAACTAAAGATGTGAAAAGAAAGAATAAGCCATTTGTCAACACATTTTATTAGCAAATTGTAGAACGTACACCATAGCTCACATGTTTATCCAGTTCACTGAGACGGCATATGTGTATGTTAACATACGCACACATACCAACTAGTCATAAGTGCACACCACTCTGGGCAGAACTCTGAACCAAATGCTTGGATATTTTCACCTCATACTCAAAAGGCAAAGCTTTTTGTGGCTAAAAGGCTTCAAGAGAGGCATAGGTTGAAGTCTCTGCTCCTCCAACGACTACGCCATGAGATTTCAGCTTGGAAATCAGCTTTCAAAAGCTTAAAGAATGATGCTTCTGTAAGAGCACATTTATTGCATAGGCAACCATAATAGTTTAATTAATGCCATAAGAGTCATCCAAGAAAAACAGGCCCAGAGTAGTAAAAGGCAGTGATTTAAGTTTTAAAAAGGTAGTTATAAGAAGCATGAAGATAACAGGACTGGATCTTCAAGTACTGATTTAGAAACTTGAAACTCCAGACAAAGGCTATCACAGCTCCCATGATGGACAATGCTTATCCTCAGGAACAAGGTGGACCATCTGGAAAACAAGGTCCCCATACTTAAAAAGGAAAAAAAAAGGGGGGGGGGTAAGTTGGAGTTCTTGAACAAACTGCAAGGGCAACCCCCAAGTTGAAAGGCAGTTATTCAATTACAGACTCTGCAACTAGTGGTATGTGAAATTTTTGTATTTGGAAATAGACTCCAAGAGCTGTCATGGATTTGGAAGGACCAATTTATGAAGGCACAAAAAGGTAAGTTATTATACTTACATTTAAACACATTAGGAACAGAGAAAAGGACGCTGAACTACAACTCGGAAAAGTAATGCTCTGTGTGAAATGTTAGTCAGCTAGGAATGAAGTGAATTGGGGTGAACATTTTCATAATCTGATCTCTAACCAAGAAAAGAACTGATGAAGTGGAAAGATAAAGTTGCCATTTTCACTGTTAAAAATAATTGACCAAGTTTTTAAACTCTAAAACAGAAAGCCAACAGAATGTTAGGATTATAATTCTGGGTTTCTATCTTACATTATTGATTTATTTGTTTTGCCAACCTATACATGAGTACCCTACTCGGGCTAGTCAAAGACTATTGAGATTTTGTTGATGTGATTTTTTTAAAATTTAAAATATTGAATACAAAAGTTATTCCTCTCCCCATAAGATTTTCATTTCTACTTTTAATGAACAATCAACAAGGCAGAAAAATCTTCACTACCACTGTCTAGACTTTATGAAGTCTTATCTTCTAACAGCAAGTTTTCCTTGTTGTTTATTGATAATGGTCTTTGCAGAACAGCTACATAATCAGCCTTCAGGCAACTGGCAAGTCTATGCTCTATGGGAGTCAAAGGCTACAGAACTGATGGTTGCTTGTTCACGCTCAGCGCCACACAGGAATCTTTATTAAAATTAAAGCTTAAAAACAAGCCAGAAGGGAAAGCCAACATCTTACAGTATGCTGTTAAATATGGCAAGAATATATTTTAGAGGAGGATCAAGGACAAGTGTATACTGACTCTTCTGCTAAACAACCTACACTAAAAGGGAAAGCAGGCTACCCTTTTTCCCTGCACAAGATGTTTATAGCTAACAGCGAGTACTGAAGGTCAGTCTGAATTTGCTACCATTTTATCTGGACTTCTATCTGTATTTACTGTAGTTCTCTGGTCTGAAACAATTTAATCAAAGACAATTTGTTTTTTGCTTGGCATAAAGATATACGGAAGATAATGTTTTGCTGGTACGTACAATTTAGAACAAATGATTTAATACAAAGTGCTACAAAAATATATAAACCTCAGTATGATCCAATATTTTATTGTGCAGTAACAAAGGGAGTTGTAAAAGATTTATATGAAACAATGAAATATACTAATTAGTAGTAGATTACAATGTTATTGTTGTATCTAGGTGTTTGTACCAAGCTCAAGTTACATGAGCACTGTCTCAGTGCCATTTTATTGGCACATACTCAAGTTCTTATTTCGGAATGGCTGTTGACTGCTGAATCAAATTTATCAGAAAAAATGTGTTCCGAAAAATGTTAGAGCTTTGATTAAACGTCTTTGAACTTACCTTACTGGGGTCCAGGTATTATTGGACCATGATGAGTAAGTGTTGTCTTCTAGTATATTTTTAACTTTTAAAAGGGGATTTGGACTAGGGCTACTTCACTTCTATAGATGTAAAGCATGTGAATTAGCCCTAATAGGGAGATGCTGCAATAATGCTCAAAACACTACTATTTGCAATAGTGTTATTACAGTGATCTGGGTCATTACTATAAGCAAGTTATTTTTCTTTTCTTAAATAAAGTAAAAAGGATAGACAGCGATGCCAGAAATCATTTATTGTTTCTTACAATTACACTAACAGAGTGTAAGTACGTAATTTTAATAAACCTAATGATACTTACATAGCGTAATAAATGTCATAATGAAAATTTGCGTTCCTTGACCTAAGAAGACAGATAACAGCATTCCCTTCCTTGGAGGTCTAAATACATCTCCATGAACCAACTTCCAACCAAATTCTTCTTGAGCATCTTCCTGCATAATAGCAACATCTTTATTAAATATACATAATTCAGCAGTGAATATAAGCGAGATGTGAAACGTGCTTTCAAAGTTTGATTAACTTTCAGTTTGGTTCCAAAGACAGACTAATTGCATTGATTCATCACTCACTGATTTTACTGTCCCCTCACGGTTTTCTGGAAGAAATAGGCAAGATTTAGGATGAAACTACTTGCCTTTGAGAGTGGCAGAGAAACAATGTAATTAGCAAAGATCCTCATAAGGTCAATGTGAATGTAAAGGAAAACAAAGCATTCCGTTTCATTTAACCTGGAATACAGCAGTTCACATTGGTTTAAATATTTATCTTCTCGCTTGTCTCAAACCATATCAGTCTCAGTAACTATAACAGTAAGGAATGACAGGATTTTTGCTTTACTTTGTAATTGCAAATTTGGGCTCCCTCTGCTCCAAATATCTTCCCTGTTAATTCTTGAGTTGAGACCATAGTGTTCTTCACCATGTAGCTGTCATGCTGCTAAATAAAATAACGTAGTCTCTGAGTCTTAGGGAATATCAATCTGGAGGAACTAAGCAGCAGCCAACTCTGAAAAACTGGTGGTTTCCAACAAACGTGGCCCATGCTGAAATACCTGTGCCCCATTCAGTCAAAGACTGCTGGGTTCCCTACCCATCCTCCAGCCTAACTGGAAGCAGTAAATATTTCCCTGGGGTGTTTGGTACCAAAATCAAACATTCACAGAAAAGAGGTGGGAAGGAAGGGAAACAGAACTGCATGACAACGCACAACAGCTTAGCTAGTGACATAGACGTCTCTTCATTTCCTCTGAAACATTTTATCATCTTCCCAGTGTGAGGAGCTTTGTGTCCACCTTGTTGATAAATTACTCTCAAGAGCTGAGGGTATGCTAGAAGTGGGATTTTTCTTTTTTTAATGTGTTTAGAAAACAGTTTTACAGCAAGTGTTATGTCAGCAGGGAAACAGAAACCATAGATCCAGAGTTAGGGAACATGATTATAAAGGTACAACATGGATGAAACGCTTCCAGACTCAGTATCATAATAAATTCTCCTCCAGGACAGAAGTCTTCTAGTTGCTCTTTTCCCAAAAGTACAGTGCACTTTGCTGTGGGAGTCCACATAAATCTGGTTCTCATTTCCAAAAGCAGGAAGCTTCTATTATCCTTACTAAACCTTTTTTCATAAACCAGTAAGTAAACAAAGCATTGGTTTAAAAGGTTGTTGCCTGAAACAAATGCTTATTTTTAATTTAGTTCACCTGAAAAATAAATCTTGCATCTGAAGAAGTGAGGTTCTTACCCACGAAAGCTTATGCTTCCAATACTTCTGTTAGTCTTAAAGGTGCCACAGGATTCTCTATTGCTTTTGAAAAATAAATATCCCTTTTTCAGGATGGACTTCCTAAATGCATGCCTTCTATTCCAATGCAACAGGGGATGAGGCAATCACCTTCTATTGGCACATTTGGAAAGGTTTAACCAGTGAAAGTACATGAGTTAGATTTCCCATGAGAATTTAGTCAGCAAAAATACTTTCCTTGGAAAACAGAGCAGGTTCTGGTCCCATCACCAACTTTGCTCTGAAAGTTGATTCATAATCTGTGCTGTATGTCTGAAAAAAATCAAATCAAGCTGGGCAGCCTGAGCCCTTGATTTATCTTATGTGAACCAGAGCACTCACTCCTCACTCAATGGAGTTGGATTTTTAGTAAGCCTAGGGGTGGGTCTCAGAGGCCAGGCTCTAGCCCAAGCCAAAAGTGTCTGCACTGATATTTTGAGCCCTACAAGCCCAAGTCAATTGACCCAGGCTCAGACTTGCTTTCAGAGGTTTTTTATTGCAGTGTAGATGTACCCTAAAATACACCTCTACCCCGATTTAATGCAACCCGATACAACACAAATTCGGATATAATGCGGTAAAGCAGTGCTCCGGGGGGGGCGAGGCTGCGCACTCCAGTGGATCAAAGCAAGTTCGATATAACGCAGTAAGATTTTTTGGCTCCCGAGGACAGCGTTATATCGAGGTAGAGGACTTAGAGCCAGGACTGCATTGGACTTAGAGCCACACTGACTATGAGAAGGTTCAACTGTTGTTTTCAATACAACTCCACTAGAATGGGAGTTCCATCTGCTTATGCCAGAGCTAAACCTGGTCCCACCATCTAGCTGAAACTGCAGTTAGACCACGATTGATAAAAAAAAAAAAAATCAATGTCCTACTGCAAGCTTGGTATTTCAAACCTGTAAAACAAGTAGGTTTGAAACATGCAATGTTTAGGCCTTAAAATGAAGAGGTTTACATCTACAACTGACGATTACTAGAAAACAATTCTCTAAATGATAGTTTTATGTCCATGAACCTCATGCTTTAGATTTAAAGTGTAGAAGTAGTCCTTTCCCCATCCAGTGCACAAATCAAATAAACCTGTTAATAAAATATTTCATTAAGATTACGATAGGACTTCAGAGAGCACGTTTATTTGCATTTTAAAAAAAAGGAACAAAGTTGTACCAAATTCACTTCAGGTTGATAAATTTAACCAGTGAGAGAAGCAGAATGATTTTGGTTTTTACCATTACAATGGACTCACAGAAACCTACGTATAACAGTACAGAAATTCTCAGCTTGCCTTTGTAGCCATCACTTGACATATTACAGATTTACTTGTTAGTGTCTCTCACAAGGCATCCAAGTATGTGCACAGGCACTCAACATTAAGTTCTCTGAAATATCTAAATAGCACTCACACCTCACCTTTGCTTACCCCTAAAGTTTGTCCTTCCACATCAAAAGTTTGTCAAATCGAGGTGGAAAACTGAGCCTCTTAATCATATCTACAACAAATACTCCCTTCTTTAGAGAATCTGAAATTTTAGTAAGGCCATTTATTACTCCCAAAGAGCTGATATGTCTACATATTACTTATAGTGACCCCCCCCAGACTGCATTCAAAACTGTAGTTAATAGATTTTTCCTTCATAGAAAATGAGATAATCTAAAAACCGTAAGAGTTCTACTCACAGAGGAGTCAATTTGGTTGTATCTTGCAATATCTTTATGAAGAGTCCTCAGTATGATCATAGCCACCATGCCAGATAAGAAGAGAACAATTACGAGTGAATTCATTATGCTGTAGATAAAGAAAAAAATCAAAGTTTCTATCCGCTTTTTCAGACTTCAGCATATGCACTGCAATAGTCATAATATGTGCACATCTGAAGTCTGAAGCACATTTTTGGATATCAAGTTTTTGTGTAAGTCATTCTGTCAGGTATTTTAATGTTTTCCTACACAGAAAAAATAAATTATAATATGACATACTACTATATAACAAATAGGAAAGCCCCTGCAAAGCCATTCTGCCGAAGAGCAGAGAAGACTAGAGAATCTCAAGCCAACTAGTTTTAACCAAATGGATTTTATATATATGAAATAATCAAATGTAATTCCAGTAAACAAATTAGTTACATATTAACTATCTGATTAATTATTTCATGTTTTATATTGCTTTTTTAGCATTTATGTACAGCACAGCATTTTCCTCTTTACCGTACAAATTATACATTAATTCATAAACAATAGCTCTTTTGGTACATTCTTTAGCATAAAAAAAATCTCACTGACTATTTTTTGTATTTAACAGCAGCAGCTAATATTAAAAACAAAACTTTACCAAATAAAGATCTGTACATCAGAGTAAGCCAGATGGTAATGGTAAGAAAACTGATGGGCAGTCACCTTCCAAAAGCTCTGCAGAACAAGATGATAAAGTAACCTCCATGTTTTTACTTTGCTTTTGGATACTAATGGCACATTCCTTTGGTGACATTCAATACTTTAGTCGCTCTCAAGAGATCCAAGACTGATCAAAGTTACTTCATGTATTGAAACAAGGAAGTTCATTTGCTTGGAAACTAACAGACTTCATTTTACATGTAAGAGTTACGTATCCTGAAAACTGCAGGACAAGATCTTTGTGCTTCACAGCAAGATTTATTCGCTCCATAAATTAAATTTTTTTACCTAAACCACTGAATGTTGGTATGTGGCATGGACTCCAAAATGTAGTCCCATCTGGAAGCCCACTTGATATCATTTTCCTGTAAACAAATTGAAACAAAACGATTAAACAAAAAAATGGCTTTGGAGGAGTAAAGGTTTTGATGCCACTTCCTAAAATTAGCGAGTATGCATAATCTACTTGACTCCAATCTTCATCTTAGAGACAGGTCTTTTCCCTGCCTTATACTCTTCAATCTCTTCTTCGGACTTCTTTATTTTATGACTTTGTCCTTCTCTGTAACTTACTTTATAATGTCCATTGCCTGTAATTTTTGAATTATGTGTAATGTTTTTGGGCAAAGTTTATATTGATCAGTGTTCTTCAGAGTAAAATTATACAACAAGATTGAACTCACCTCTTCATGTGAGTTCATCAAGCTACTCTGTGAAGTTACCATCCCACAATTTGGTAAATAGATCATGATTCGCTGGATCAGGTTTTCAGAAAACTGTGTGCAATTTACTATTTGAGCATCCAATTGAACTTTTGTATGTGCTGTATGCAAACAGCAAGTGCACAAATGTTTATTTTTGCACATGCACAGGTCTAAAAGCCCGACCCTTCAAAATGGGTCAAGATGTCAGTCTATCATGGCGTCATTACCAAAAGTCAGCTACTGTAGAACAGAGAGCAGATTTCTGTCTCCTCAGTGTGCAGACTGCAAGATCAGACTGACAAAACAGTGGCCAAACTAAAACAATGCAGGTGCAATAACAAATCATGAAGCCATTACTATTTAAGAAATGGGCTTAGTTTACTTTTGAAAAGTAAGTGTCCTGGATCCATAAGACAGCCACTATTGACTTTACTGGTTTATTAATTTAAATTTTAAATAAACAACAGCCTTTTCTCCTTAGAAAAATGGATTCTGACTATATCTAAAGTAAAGCTTTAACGACAGCAAACTGCAGATAGTCAATCTGAAGTGTACCTGATATTTAAGATGTAAATAGTGACATCTGCTGGAAATATCTGAACTAGCAGGAATTATCGACTCTTGCTGAAAGAACAGATGTCCCACATGCATAACGCATTTTGTAAATTACTGAACAACATTGACATTACAATTTGCAATTTATCCTCAAGATTTAAACACATGTTAATAGACAGGAGGCTCATGCATGTAGTAAAATCAGCAAGTCTAAGGATAGCTCCAGGGAAAAGTCCAAGGCTCTATATTCTATTACCTCAAAGACATAGGTTCGAGTCAACTTCAGATGGGTGGCTAATGAAAGCTGTTATCATATGACAGCTGTATGGCTGCCTTTTCAAAATGAACTAGTGCTCTCAGTCCAATTCCTAGTAGACAGGTGTCTTACATCATAAAAACAAACCATAATTGCCACTTTTTAGGGTAGGCTGAACAGAGGTACCAATTTTTCAAGCAACAGGGAAACTGAACTATCCTCACACCCATAAGAGGTTGCTTTTCAGGTTAGGGTAAAAGCACATTCACAAGTACGATTTACTACTTACTGCCTGTGATGTATTAGGTGAAATAAGGACTCTGTTTTCAAAGTCACTTATCAAGTAGTTAATTTAGTGCTTGCAAGTGTCTGGGTAAAATTATAACGAAGGCACTTTCAAATCAGATGGACTGCAACTCAGTTGACAAGAACTAAAAAAATATGCTCACTATAAACTGATTAATTAAAGCAGGTAAATTACAAAATCAAAAATGTCTCCAAGAAAATTTATATATATAAATATATTCTCTCCAATATGAGGGTTGCTTAAGTTAGCGATCCACTATGAACAGTGACTATGTAGAATAGTTACATGAACCAATAGCTCTGTTCCCTGTGTTTAGAGCTGGATTTGCCAACTTTAATGCCAAAGCTACATTTTAATTTTACTCCTATTAACACTGAAGATCCAATGAAGCTACATAAGAGTGACCTGGATTCCATTTCCTTCTTAACCATCAGAAAGACAGTTCCAGTTCCAGTTGCAGATTAAAATTTGAGAACAGATGGATTGCTCTGTTGTAACTGAAGGCATAATTTAACCTGTAATATTTTCAATACTGATGACGCATGATCAAAGAAAAGCCCTGCATAGTTTTCAAACTGAGAGTTGGTAGTTAAAGCCATCTTTTTACTTGTAAACAGAAAAATTTGCTTCTGGAAGTCATTTTTCACAGTGCTCTCCTACTGCATTCTGAACTTTGGGACTGGACGTTTAATATTTTTAGCTACAGAACTGCTTACGTTCCCAAGTTGTTCCTCAGACACTTTAATATTCATAAAACTGTATTAAAACAGTGGAAACATTTATACTGAATAAATGCATAACTGCCAGAAAGAACCTGGATCCAAACAATTTAGGAGATTTGTTCCAAAACATTAATATACTTACTTCAAATTTCACAGAATAAGTGTAGATCAAATCCAGTTTGTTCGTGAATTTAGCAGGAATCTCCATAGGGGGACCTCCACAATTTAAATTGTTTTTATCTGTATGTTTGTAGCTAGCAAGACAGAAATTTTAAATAAGATTCATAGCTGCTGGATTGGGTAGAGAATTTCACAGTTATTTAAAAGTAATTAAGACTAATATGTGAAACATTTGGCCATCTAACTTTTTGTATCTTTTCCCACCGTTTTACAATTTCTTTATTGAGAACAGGCCTTCCTGTTCCCTCCATCAAAATGGACTTCACCTCTGAACATGTGAAGGGTTTGGTTTGAGGGTTTAGAACAAGGGTGGGCAAACTATGAGGCCTGAAGGCCACATCGGGGTATGGAAATTGTATGGCGGGCCATGAATGCTCACAAAATTGGTGGCACAGATGCAGGAGGGCTACGGCTGGGGGTGAGGACTTTGGGGTGGGGCCAGAAATGAGAAGTTCAGGGTGCGGGAGGGGGCTCTGGGTGGGGGTGCGGGCTCTGGGGTGGGGCTTGGACCGGGACCGAGGGTGGGAGGGGGCTCCAGGCTAGGACCGAGGGGTTCAGAGGGTGGGAGGGGGCTCTAGGCTGGGGCAGAAGGTTGGGGTGCCGGGGATTGGGGTACAGGGGAGGGGTGTGAGGGCTCCAGCTGGGGGTGCGGGCACTGGGTTGGGGCCGGGGATAAGGAGTTTGGGGGTACAAGAGGGGGCTCTGGGTTGGGATCAAGGGGTTCGGAGGGCATGAGGAGGGGAGCTGAGGGACGGATCAAAAGGTCTAACGGGCCGGATGTGGCCCGCAGGCCATAGTTTGCCCATCCCTGCTTTAGAAAGTTAGAGCAAACATGGTTCAGCCATTTTGGATTATGAGGATAATAGGAAAACACATCTCCCCATTATTCAACATTCTTGCCACAGCCCTGTAGCCAAAACTGACATGAAGAGAAAGCTGAAGTACACCAGAGAAATTGCCTTCATTGAACAGTGGCCTTTGAATGTTCTAATGAGTCAGTTTTATTACCACTAAACTGAAGAATGGCCATAAAGGATCAGACCAATGGTCCATCTAGCCCACTATCCTGTCTTCCAATAGTGGCCAATGCCAGAGGCTTCAAAGGAAATGAACAGAATAGGGAAATCATCAAGTGATCCATCCCCTATCATCCAGTCCCAGCATCTGGCAGTCAGAGGCCTAGGGAAACCCAAGGCATAGGGTTGCATCCCTGACCATCTTGGATAATAGCCATTGATGGACCTATCCTCCATAAACGTATTTAAATTCTTTTTTGGACCCAGTTATAGTTTTAGCTTTCACAACATCCCATGGCAGTGAGTTCCACAGGGTGACTGTGTGTCGTATGAAGAAGTACTTCCTTTTGTTTTAAACCTGTTGACTATTAATTTAATTGGATGACCCCTGGTTCTTGTGTTCTGTGAAGAAGTAAATAACACTTCCCCATACATTTTCTCCACACCATTCATTTTTACTTTTAAGAAGAAAAGTAAGGAAGATGCATCAATGTATTCAAAGATTTACAATAGTCAACAGATCACAGACAATTCTTCAGAAAGACTGAAATTGGTTTATTTCAACTGTAATTTCTAGTTTCCCTACGCATGGTTGAAGACACTGAAGCATATTAAAATGGCATGTACTAGTAATTACCTTTTTGGATCCAGTCTTGCCATTACCAGTCTTGCTCCAGGCCAGCTTTCATCTTTCCCGCTATGGTACATGATCGTAATGTCAACATGGTTGAAGAGATAGAAAGTGTCCCACTTGTGAAACTGAGACTGCAAAACATTACATGTTTGAAAAACATTTCCAGTAGAGAGGTAATACTGTGGTCAAAGATCCAAGTACTCCAAAATAAAAGAATGCTGGGGGCAAGTGGGGGAGACACAGAAGGGGTGGAGGAATGAGGAATATTTTCTATATATTCTTAAAATAGACATTAGAAAGGTAACAAATCTACAAAAAGCAAAGAAAATAAAGGTAAAGAATAAACTTTGCATTCCACAAGGTTTAAGCAGTCTACATCAGCCTTGCAAGGTCATCATAAGACACTCCAGTTCAAATTTAAAAGTCTGCTCACTCTTTATTATCTCCATGTAACTCACACTAACTGCAGCTCTTTGTCCCGCCTCTAGTGGCTAGAGCAGAGGTCCCCAGAGGGCACAGAGGAAGCTTGGGGAGGAAAGGGGGGTGCGCAGTGGGGCCCAGGCCAGCCCCCACGGGGGGTGGGGAGAGACCACCACCCAGCCCCTTCCCTCACCCCCAGCTCTGCTCCAGTCCTGGCTCCTAGCCCCACTCCAGCCTTGGCGCAGCTCCGCACATGGCCCCAGGCCTGGCTGTCGGCCCTCACCATAGCCAGGTTGCAACTCCACTCTCACCCCCAGGCTCAGCCCCCGGCCACGGCTCGGTCCCTAGCCCCGCTCCTGGCCCCAGATCTATCCCCAGCCCTCTTACCCCTGTCCGCGTCACGTTCTCCCCACAAGCCACAGCCCTGCTCCCAGCAATGGTGGGATGCAGACAGGGCGGGGGCCGTGACCCTCAAAAGTTTGGGGACCACTGGGCTAGAGCATAGACATGTGAGTACTCTAACCTAACACATGTGGTTCTTCAGCTGAATAGTCTATTACTCCTTGGGGAATTCTGCATCACTGCGCTTGTGCAGAATTCATGGCCCCTGCAGATTTTGCTTCCCCGCAGAAAAATGACTTCTGACAGGAAAGCAAAGGGAAGCCGCAAAAGCGGTCATGCGCCCTCTGCCCAGTAATGCAGGCAGGTTGGTTTGGGCACCCAGAGCAGCCAATAGAGACATAAATCACCGCCAGGCGGTGGGGGGGCGGGGAGGGGTGTAGTCATGCATGTGAGAGAGAGAGACAGACAGACAGACAGACAGACAGACACTCTGTCCCTCTCATTTGCTATTGTGGCACGCACGGCGTAGAGGGGCAGGGCTTTGGGCTGTTTCTGAAGAAGTAAGCGTGGGGCAGGCTCTTTTCCCTCAGACAGAGCAAAACAGCCTGCCTGCTTAGTTAATTGTTCTTAGTGAACTCCCCCAGGAGTATAAAACAGTTGTAAAAATGTTAAGGCTCCTTTACTCTGCTAGAGTGATGTAAGGGAGCCTTATTGTAAAGGACAGTATAGCCTTATAAATGCTTAGTGACTAAATGCGTTAGTGATTAGAACTGGTCTAAATTTTTGGACTGAAAAAATTTCCTATCAAAATGTGCTCCATGAACTGTTTACTACTGACCTTTCTGGAGATGATCAGTAGCCAGTATAAATTGTGAGTTTGAGTCCCCAGCCCTCACTTGCTCTTCAGTTGCCTGTGATGTAACACCGAGCATATGGCTGCATATATTTGTTGACTAATAACTAGAAGTAAAGGGTCAATACTAGCTACATTACTATTAGACAAAAGGGGGTTGGTGATTTCCTCCAATGCTCCCCACTCCCATTCTCCATCCATTGTATTGTAATTTAAATTACCAAAATATTTTAGATCTATTATTCAATTCCCACAGATGACCAATTCAGAGGTGATGTTAAATTTACACTAGCAAACGTTCTGACCAATCACTACGGGTGCATTTCCACTGGCAATAGCAATGATGGAAGCTGCAGTGCATATCAAAACACCTAATTTTGTAGCCATAGTTAGACACTGGTAATAACAACAATGCAGCTACTTTTTTAAAAAAACATACTGAGTCCTCTATTCTATTGCTCCTGGAGCTGCAATGGTGATAAATGAGAACAATGAAGTTTACTATGTAGACAAAGCCTAACATAACTAAGTCTGATTGAACTTTCCTTTCTGCTTCCATCCCACATTTTTTCCCAAAAGAGATTTGTTTGCTAATAGCTTGTCCCAGAAAGTGTTCGCGAAACTAACAGTTAGCCTGTTTCAAAAGGCCTTCAGAAAACACTTCCATCTCACTCTAACCCCTTTCCCCAGCATTTCAATTATTCTGAGTAATGTGCCTTGCACCCAGAAACATTACCTGAATTTTCAGGTAAAAATGCCCTCTTCCCCTCATGCTTTGCTGCATAGATTAATCTGTCCTTGTTCTGAAAGCACTCAGATCAGTATTCTTCAGGATTCCAACAAAGGTAACACTGGGGAGTCCTAGTGTTGAAATATCTGATCCTCTACGATCCAGTAACTCTGGAGTCTTTTCCCTCCCCAAGATCAAGATCTATCATTATTGGCATAGTGCTAGCTTTTTGCTACAATTCTCTCCAGTAACTTATGTATTTAGTCACTGGTTTGTTTTCTTTGGCATTTTGTGCAGTTTAAATATTCTAAGTTAAGGGTTTTGGAGGCACTGAAAAATTAAATAGCTACAGCAAGCATGGGGGATATGCAGTAGCCCTGTCGGCATGTTGTATTATCCCTCTTTAAAATATTTTTTTTTTTTTAAAAAGCAGCAATAATTGCTTCTGAATTTAGGTAGGATGGAATATGTATTTTAGTGTGTTTTTAAAAGATACTGGAAAGATGCATAACATTTTACCACCTTTGCAATTTAAACTTATATGCATAACTACTGCGTTTTTCCTTGCCCAGTTGCTTCTGGTCACAATGGCAGTTACTTCTCTGGCACAATGGCATATAAATATATTTAATCCATTCATCTATACACAGACACATTACCAGGCTAGGATATCCACTGCTGCAGAAGCACTGTACAGCACAGCTAGTGCTTTATCCAAACATGTACACTTTATAAATAGGCTTGTACTACATACTGTTCTCTCTGGGAAAATCATTTGGTACCTGTGTATCAAAACCCAGAGAAGTTTAAGCTTTGGAGTTTTCAGCTTGCGGTCTTTGATTCAGTCAATATGCATTTACCAGCCAATTGTTAAATCTATTACTGTACAAATTTAATCCATAAAATATTGTCCTATTAACATATTCGTGTATGAACCTTGGTATCATAACAGCATTACTAGGATATTAAGTTTACTATATTCCCCTACACTACCCTGGAGGAATTCTACGCCACTGCGCGGGCGCAGAATTCATGTCACCCGCAGATTGCTTTGCTTCCCTGGAGAAAAGTGACTTCTGAGGGGAAGCAAAGGGAAGCCGCAAGAGCGGTCTCTCACCTCTCCCCAGCAGCCGGCACAGACATAAATCAGTGCGGAGTGGGGGGTACTGTGCATGCATCCGGGGGACACGTCAATCACTGCCGGGGGGACAGGGCTGGGCGTGTATGCATGCAAGCAAATGAGAGAGAGAGAGACACACACAGACAGACAGACACTGTCCCTCTAGCTCGGTATTGTGACATGCCCAGCATGGAGGGGCAGGGCTTTAGGATGTTTGGAGGTAGGTGTGAGGCAGGCTTTGTCCCCTCAGGCAGAGCATAATGTACTCCTGGGGGAATTCTGCACGACTGCGCATAATTAATGAGCCACACGTATTTTTAGTTTTTTGTGCAGAAAAAAGCGTCTGCTAGAATGTTGCTGCAGTTCTGCCTTTTGGCAACCAAAGGGTGCTGTGGCGCTAGAACAGAGCAGCAGCTCCCAGACAGCTAGGGACGAGAAAGAGCATGCAGAGCCTTCTTCGCAGCGGGTCCGGTCAGGAGAGAAGAACTATGAGGGGGACAGACAGCATTGGGCTGCTGGGGGATCAGACAGGGGCTCATTAAGGGCTAGTGGGGGAGGACATACTGAGGCAGGGGCTTAATGGGATTGGAGGCGCAGGACCACAGGTGGGAAGGAGGTGCAGGGCCACATGAGCAGAGGGGAAGAGGGTGCAGCACTACAACGGGAAGGAGGGTGGCTGAGTGGGGGCACAGACACATGGGGACACAGGGAGGGGATGCAGGACTACATAGGAACAGGGGAGTGGCTGAATAGGGGGAACAGAGACACATGGGGATTGGGGGTGGTGCAGGGACACATGAGGACAGGGCAGATGTGCCTGACTGAATGGAAGAGGCTAGGGGGGTCAGCCACAGTCTGCATGGAGAAAGCTCCCTACAGTCCCTTCCCACCCCACAAAAAAAACCACCCCACTGTTCCCCACCCATACCCAATAACCCTCCAAGTTCAAACCCAGGCTCCTTCAGAGCAATTACTTCCCTCTTCCTCAGCTCCTCCGCTACCCCTGACTCCACCAATCCTTTGCACTGCTTCTGAGGGGTGCAGGAAATACAGTTTTGTATTGTAGTTTAAATGAATTAATACAGAACCCTGAGCAATAATATGCCTACTAAGGCATCTATTTGTCAAAACACATTTTCTGAATCTTTTCTATGAATTGTTACAGAAATACTTGTTGACAGATATTTTGAAATAAATTACCAAAAATAATTGAAACTGGTGTGATTATATTGTGTTATTTTGACAAATAAAATATGCAGAATTTTAAAATATTGTGCACAGAATTATTAATTTTTTGTTGCAGAATTGGGGGGGGGGCGCCACAAAATTCCCCTAGGAGTAATAATGTAGCAGCCTGCCTGCTTAGTTGTTTCCATTGGTGTTAATGAATCTCCTCAGAAGCATAAAACAGGTGTAAAAGTTTTAAAGCTCCTTTACCCTGCCAGAGTGGTGTAAAGGAGACATTGTTTTTCACAATGCGGCCTTATAAATGCTTATGGTACTTTAGTGATTAGAACTGGTCTAAAGTTTTGGACTGAAAATTTTTTCTGTCAAAATGTACTCCATGAACTGTTTACTACTGACCTTTCTGGAGCTAGTCAGTAGCCAATATAAACTCTGGGTTTGATACCCCAGCCCTCACTTACTCTTCAGTTGCCTATGATGTAACACTGAGTATATTGCTGCATATATTTGTTAACTAATAACTAGAAATAAAGGCTTAAACCTAGCTACATTATTATTATTAGACAAAGGGGGTTTGGGGATTTCCTCCAACGCTTCCCACTCCCATTCTCCATCCATTGTATGGTAGTTTAAATAAATTCCCAGATTTTTGCAGAATTTTAAAATATTGTGCACAGAATTTTTTTTTGGCACTAATTCCACCAGGAGTACTAAACACACTTGCTGCTAACAATTATTTTCTCCATCAAAGCAGTGTTTGACAAGTATTTCCACAACTGTGAATAAACTACATATATTTAACTGTCATTTTTGAGGATTACACATTTGTCAAACACATCAGTACCCATTTCTTGGCGTTTGCTGGAAGGTTTCATTCCTAGTGATATCTTGCAATAAGCTGCATGCAGCACAAGCCCCATTAAAGTCAGTGGGGTTCTGCATGGATGCAGGGATTTGCCTGCATGGAGCAGGATCTAGGCTCAGGTTTCAACACACTACTGTTTCTGAGTTAGGGAGGTGGCAGAGAGAATGTTTTTCCACCCTTACAGAACTTGAAAATCTGCACAGGACTTTGCCCAAGCTATTAAAAATTCCCCTCGGCCGGAGCCTAAACATGAAGTTTCATCCCAAAATGTATTTCAGAAAGTTTAAACCCAGGCTACACCAGGAAGTTATGTATGAAGCAATTTTGCACCCTTAACTATATTAACAACAAGGAGTCCGGTGGCACCTTAAAGACTAACAGATTTATTTGGGCATAAGCTTTCGTGGGTAAAAAACCTCACTTCTAAAAACCCACGAAAGCTTATGCCCAAATAAATCTGTTAGTCTTTAAGGTGCCACCGGACTCCTTGTTGTTTTTGTAGATACAGACTAACCCGGCTACCCCCGATACTTAACTATAGTGTTTACTACCAACTGCAGCACAACCACATAATGTATAAAAATGAGAAACGTTTGATTACATATTGGTGTGCTTACCTTTGTCGATGCACATACTGTAGATCTTATTTAACTATATTTGTGTTTTGTATATCAAGCCTGTTTTACACCCTGTAAGCACACAGTTATTTATTAAAAACAAAAAACCATGACAAAGACTAACAAGGACATGACCCCAACACCACAGCTTTGTAGCTAGCCCCATATCTGGCCATATTAAAGAAATAAGCTCTCACCACTTACATCAATAATGCAAGCATCTTTAACTCTGCCATCTGTAGTAATAAAACATCCTATTGGAAATCCCGGATTACAGTATTTGTGTTCATCTTCCACTTGATAACACCACGTTACAGGCATATTATCAATAATCCTAGGTAAAGAAATTTTAAACAGGCAACTCCTTAGTAAGAAATGTTATCTAATTATTCCGTTATTTTTAAGTTACATTTCATATGCAAATAAAAACAACAGGGTTTTAGTTTGGTCTCAAAGAATAATATATTACAGGACAATTACTGGATAGAAGAAAGATAAAAGTGTCACCTCTCAGAACAACTCATTACATTATGTTAATTTTCATTTAGCTGTTCATAGTTCAAAACAGGATGTCTGAACTCACCAGTGATGTTGATAATTCAATTGCATTCCTTTCTTCAAAAAAGCCAGTTTATTTTTGTCATCACTTTTTTCTGGGTCATATGATTTTGTACAAGCTACCTTGCATGTTTCCGGTTTGTTAAATGTAAACTGTTACCAAAACATACAAAAAGAGCAATTTTAAAATTTTGTTCCCAAAGTACCTTTTTAAAAAGCCATTATTTTTCAATCAAAGTTTATTTTTCATCTAGATCCTAGCCTATCCCACTAAAAAGAATTCTTGAAGCCAATGTTGGTTTCATATCAGCAGTTTCAACTCAGTTTGAGAACCAATGCTTATGTACAACTTATGCAAAATATTTCATCTGTACATTCCAAAAAGCACATAAATCTCTGCAATTAGAATAATCCAAGTAAACAACTATTTTAAATGTTAACCATAAGGTTTTTAAAAATAATCCGCTTGCAAATTGATAAAGTATTGCACCAGTAAAGAGAACAATCACATTAGCTTTACTTAGCACGGTGCATCATGAAATTACTCGTTACCAACAATGCCCCTTTTGTATAGTATGTTTTAATTTCAGCTGCTGTAGAGCATAACAAACTATGAGGCAATGCTGGCAAATTGCAGCAGCATGGTGGACATTTCCTGCTGAAGCACACTTTTCCATTAAGGAAGTGTTTTCACACATTTATATTCTAATCTGGTTTTACAGTGTGGTTAGAATTTATAGCTGTGTTAGTTAACACATGTTACAACACAATTAAAAATCCTAGGTTATACAAGCCCTAAGAGTGAGTGCAAGTTATTGCTCACAAGTATTCTTGTGGGCTATTTTTATATTGCCACATTACACCAATAGCTCTACCAAATTGTGTGTGCAAAGGTAACTATACTGAGGACTAAACTAACTTCCATTCTATGTTACCCAAAATTTTGCACATATGCGTACTTGAATAATCTCTGTAAAATATATCATTAAATACTCTTGGAAAAAGCATTAGCAGGTTAGGATGGAATTCTCAATTCCCATGCACTAAGTTAACAATGACCAAGATACTGCTTTATAGTGACAGTACAAAATCCATAGTTGTTATCTCCTTGCTTTCTATCATCTGAATATTATTGAAGGAGAGATTTTTTTTTTAAGTGTGTTAAGACTGCAACTATCAAGTGTAACCACAATCACTTTGGATGGCTAGAATAACCTTATATGGTGATGATGCTATTCTTTCTCCAAACAGGATTTGTCCAAGATTTTCCGAAGGCCTTTTTTCTATCTCATCTTGACAGAAGTCAAAACTGAAAAAAATTAGAGTCTTTAATGTGAATACATTTTAGGTTGAAATTTACAGTTACAAAATAAATTAATTTGTTAAGCTATATCTTTGATACAGGAGTTTTCATGGTTTTTTTTTTTTAAACCAACAATGCTTGATATACCATTGAAAATCTGACTCCAAATGCAGACAGATTAGGTACAATTCACTGCAAAAAGTAACTTTTTTAATCAGTCACCAACGCACTCCATAGTTCCAGCATATTGTTTAAAATAAATACTGTAAGATTGTAGTAAAAGTGCCATTTTCAGACAGCAACTGAAGTAAGATAAGTTCCAGACTAAAAGAAGTAAGAAAATCATACAAAGCGCTATTGGCATGACATAATGCCAAATGAAGAACGATTTAAAAAAAAAAAAAAAAAGATTCCTTAAAGATAGAAAATAATTAACATGGCAAGTGTATTTTCTGAGGGACAAATCTGATGGCTTTTATACCAGTATGCAAAAGAGATCCATTCACCTGTCCAGAAGTCCCCCTTTACTTGAAACACCTGAAGGTAAGGAAATATAACTATTCATGATCTCAGTGTGTGGGCCTAAGCTATCAATTTCTGCAGCATTTAATGCAACACTTGTAGAGTTGTTTTACTGAGCCAGCCTCCAGTATCTCTGCAGCTATTCATTGCTTTTCCAAGGAAGAGCAGAGTAAAGTTTACAGGAGTATCACTTGTTATTCCCCAGTGTGTTCAGCAGTAAAATTTAAGAATCACACAAATTTCACACTTCTACTTGGCAAAGCTACAAGCAACAGCAAAGGCAGGCAGTAACATTCTTCACAGGAAAGGACCAAAAAAATCCCCCCAAAAAACTAAAAAACAGAGGTTGGGGGCGTAACAGATAATGAAGTCCTCCTTCCTCTTCTAGTAACCAGGAGGCACTGGGAGAAGAGAGACAGAAAGCTCTAGTCTTACAGCAGATAGCTGATAAATTTGAAATTCACCCCCACTTTATAGTAGGACCCAGGGACAAAACCCCAATAGAAAACCGTAAAACTTCCCCTCTTTCCAAATAGTGTAGGGGTTGAATTACTTAGCAGGACATAGCTAGTGAACCCCTATAACTCCACCAATTGTCATCTTCCATACCTATCTGAGTAGCAGGCTTACTCCTCCAGCTAGCAAGTGTCTGACAGTTCTTTCAAACTGTATGTATATGTATCAAGTTATAAATCATATTACTTTAGTTTATATAAAAATAAAGGTGAGGCTAGAAAACATGCTTTCAAACACTCTAGAATTGTACTGTAATGTACTTACGCATCATATTCATAAGGTAGAACTGATTCTACTGAGTCCAGTCTATTCACAAATAGCTCAATTTTTGACTAAAAGAATGAAAAAGTATATAAGTAACATACACTGTAATACAAGAAAAGGCAACAGGGCTTTCACCCATGTGAGAAGTATCTTAAACTAGTTAAACCCATTCCAAGTTTAGAAAGGCTCATTTTTTATCCTTTACATTGTGTGTGCAGTGCTAGGAAGACTCACATTAAAGACCTTGACTAGACTAAAAATCTTTGCACCTGTTTTCCAGTAGTACCACAATAGTAGCTAGCACTAGTCACTTGTGTAAACATCAGTGCAGACAAAACTCAGGTTTTTAAAACATTGGTTAAAAGCGCTCTAGCTCTAACTACATTAGCACTTACCAGGCTGCTAGCACAGCACAGCTGCACCACTGACTGAAAGACAGGTATCAGGTTTTCTAGTAGACACACACCTGCACAGGTAGACTGCCCACTTTGCAGAACTGAGCAGGAAGTTCTCACATTTTTATGGCACCACATCACAAAAGAAACTGATAATTTTTCAGCACCAATGGTCTCTAATGACAGCAGAAACCAGTGTGCTGTTTGAAGGGCTCAATGGCAATAAGATACGACGTCATAATGCACAAGCAGTCTTGCCCCTCTGCCAAGTTTCCATAGGTGACAAGTTTGAAGCAAAAGGATTTCTGGGCACTTAACAAATGGTTAGAAACATTTTAAAAAAAAAGTTTATCATGCATACAAATGTGTGGATAACACCTAGTTTTAAAATGTTCCCAGAAACTTTGCTTTGTAACTTTTAACTTGGAAATGCTTTCAGAGTTACAGTTTGCACCAGATACATTAAGAACATAAGAACAGCGATACTGAATCAGACCAATGGTCCATCTAGCCACTATCCTGTCTTCCACAGTGGCCAATGTTAGAGGCTTAAAAGGGAATGAACAGTACAGGGCAATTATCAAGTGATCCATCCCCTGCGGCCCAGTCCCAGCTTCTGGCAGTTTGAGGCTTAGAGCATGGTGTGCATCCCTGATCATCTTGGGTAATAGCTATGAACTTATCTAATTCATTCTGAACCCAGTTATACTTTTGGCCTTCACACCATACCTTGGCAATGAGTTCCCCGGATTGACTGTGTGTTGTGTAAACAAGTACTTCCTTTCTTTTGTTTTAAACCTGCTGCCTATACATTTCAGTGGGTGACTCCTGGTTCTTCTGTTCCATGAAGGGATAAATAACACTTCCTTATTCACTTTCTCTAGATCATTCATGATTTTATAGACTTCTATCCTATTCCCCCTTAGTCATCTAAGATGAACAGTCCCAGTCTTTCTAATTTCTCCTCCTATGGAAGCTGTTACATGCTCAATCTTTTTTCTTGCCTTTCTCTGTACCTTTTCCAATTTTAATACATCTTTTTTGAGATGGGGTGACCAGAACTGCATGCAGTGTTCAAAGTGTGGGCATATCATGGATTTATCTTATTAGCTAGCCCTTCCCTAATGGTTCATAACATTCTTATCTGTTTTTTGACTGCTGCTGCACAATGATTAGATGTTTTCAGAGAACTATCCACACTAACTTCAAGATATTTTTCCATGATAACAACTAATTTAGCCCTCATGGTTTTCTATGTGCAATACGCTATTCAAAGAAAAGCTGTATTGTATGACAGATCCACTGTTCCTCTGAGAAGCAGCTTGCTCTCACCTAGCACCTGGCCAGGGTTGACAGGCAGGTTCAACATCTTATTGCACCAGAGATGCTAAAAGCCATGGGATGTATCCCTGTCCTAAACCCCACCACAGGAAAGAGACAACTGGATGTGAAACGGGTGGGGCTCTCTCCTCCCACCAGAGCCACTTGCTGCCCCATGAAGGGACTGCCCCAAGGATCCTTAAGTTTGACCACTGAGAAAGGGTCATCACCTCCCCATACACATACCCATATGGGCCCTGCTCCATACCCAGCTGGGCATCCCCTACAACCCTCCCACCCACCCATACCCCAGGCACAGGGCCCTACTCTATAGTCACCAGGAGGCCCCCTACAAATCCTCCCATCCCATCCACACAGGACCCTGCTCCGTACCCAACTAGGCGCCCCCTACAACCCCCCCCCCCATACCTCTATGGGCCCTACTCCGCACGCAGCCGAGGGCCGCCCTACAAGCCCCCTTCCTCCCAGCCCTTCGCAGGGTGCATCAAACCAGGAGCCCCCACCCAGGGCTCCCCAGCGTCCCCCGACAAGCGGTGCCCGCCCCCAGGCGCGCTGAGCCCAGGCCCCGACCCAGGCAGGGCTCCCCGCGGGCCGCTCTCACCTGGCAGCTCTCGCTCGCCTTGTCGGGCTCGCAGAAGCTGACGGGGGCCAGGCCGGGCAGGTAGAAGGCGGCGCAGAGGGGAGCCGAGCAGCCCAGCAGCAGGATCCCGGCAGCCAGCAGCCTCATCGTCCCGCCTGCTGGGAAGGGAGGAAAGCCCGAGCCGGGACCCGACGAAGCTGCACCCAGCTCCAGTGCAGGGGCCGAGCTCAGCGCCGGGCGGGGCGGCGTCACAATCGCGTTACCCGGCGCCTGCGCGCCTCGGCCTCCCGCCACGGCACCACATGATGAGGCCGCGGGCGCCATCTTGAGTGCGGGCAGCGCAACCCTTGCGCGCGACCTTGTGCCTGAGGTGGAAGAAGGAACAACGGCCCCGCCCCCACGTTATGACGCCAAGCGCCTCCTCAGGTGGTTGCCTGACACCTTCCTCCAATCTAGGGGCTGGATTCCAAAGGCAGTGGCCGTAGGCTCTGTCTGTGTCCCCCATACGCTGACCTTCCACCACCCAGCCCAAAGAATGGCCTCAACACAGTCCTGGCATCCCCAGGGCACCATCCTCTCTCACCTTTGCCCTCGCATCCCCACAGTCCTACAGCACCATCTCCTCAGCTCTGGCCGCTCATCCCCATGGCTCTACGGCACCGTCCCCTCAGTTCTTCCCTCGCGTCCCCACGCGGTCTTACAGCACCATCCCCTCAGCTCTGCCCTCACGTCCCCATGGCCTTACAGCACCATCCTCTCAGCTCTGCCCTCCCATCCCCATGGCCTCACAGCACCATCCTCTCAGCTCTGCCCTCACGTCCCCATGGACTTACAGCACCATCCCCTCATAACTGTCCTCACAGCACCATCCCCTCGGCTCTGCCCTCATGTCCCCATGCCCTTATAGCACCATCCCCTCATAACTGTCCTTACAGCACCATCTCCTCACCTCTGCCCTCGCATCCCCATGGACCTACGGCACCGTCCCCTCAGTTCTTCCCTCGCATTCTCACACAGCCTTTTACAGGACCATCCCCACAGCTCTGCCCTCGCGGCCCCATGGCCCTACAGCACCGTCCCTTCAGTTCTGCTCTCGCATCCCCAAGTCCTCATAGCACCATCCCCTCAGCTCTGCCCTCACGTCCGCACGGCCTTACAGCACCACCCCCTCATAACTGTCCTCACAGCACCATCTCCTCAGCTCTGCCCTCGTGTCCCTGCAACCATACAGCATGATCCCCTCACCACCACGCTGTGTCCCCTGACTGTACAGCACTAACTCACTGTGTGACTTTGAGCAAATCACTTAACCTCTATACCTTATTTCCACCCCTTCCCCATCTGTAAAATGAGGCTAACAATATGATTTACCTCAGAGGCTGTTGTGCAGCTTCATGAATTAAGGTCTGTGATGCAATTTAAGATTCCTGGATGGAGGAGCTGTAGAAGTACAGAGCATTGTTATTAATTATATTAGTCAATTAATGTATTATTATTACTAAACCAATTTTATTCTCATGACTCGAGAGGGTTGTTTTGTTTTATTTTGTTTTACGCTCTCTTTTCTGCCATTTCTTTGCTTCTCCTTGTGTAAAGAGTTACTTTCACACTGGAGAAAATTTAATGAGAAGCTTAATCACAAATATAATAAATTGCCAGTAATTTCTGATATCCCATCTACTATTACTGAAACATTTGCATTTGAATAGGGACTTTTTCCCATCATAATTCAGCTTCACCTTGAACCTGCACTATAATCATCAGCCTGCATTTATGAAATCATAGAACGTTGCCATAGAAATTATGTCACAAATTCATCATTATGACTTCCCTTGCAGGAGCAATTGAAGCTGAAGATCAGCTGTAAGAGTTACCTTTTTACAAGCTCTGGTATAAAGATATTTTAATATTTTGAAAAGATATAGAACTGAGATTAACCATCATAGGAAATTATTCCTACATGTCGTAAGTATCAGATACAAGATTACCTCTATAAATTGCAGATGCCATAAAATATGAGACTTTATGGAGGATGATTTTCAAAATCAGCTCCTAATCTCTGAAAGGTTTCCATAAAAACAGACCATTAGCTAAAAAAAAAAAAAAATCATTCAAGGTCCCAAACACAGAAACAGTATTGCAATCGTGAAGTTACAAACAACATATTCCAGTTAGGAAGGCTCATCCGTCAAAATGCTGAAAGGGATGGGTACATTGTCCTGCACATTGCTGTGATAACCTGATAAGTAGTTAGCTACCGTGACAAGAAAAATTCACAGAGTGAACTTTAAGGTAAATAATTTATACTTAAAATATTTTAGAATTTTCCAGTAGGCTAAAAGCCTGTTTCTCCTATTTCTCAAAAAATGATCGGTGTTATATTTCTAATGAGAACCATTAAAATACTTTTACAATGCGGAAAACCTTAAAACAAATAATATTTATGCTATCGGGAAAGAACTCTGCTAGTAAGTTTATTGTTATCCTTCTTAATTATTGAAAATAATCCACGTTGGACAAAAGAGCTGTCTCTCTCACAGTTAAAGCTGAGAAAATCTTTCAAAAAGAAATCAGAAACATTGATTAGTAGTCCAGTGCTTGAGTTCATCAATTCCAGGGAAACAAGCAAATGTTTAATATAACTTTGGGCCAACTTGGATAAATTTTGCAGATGCTTGTGTGTCTGTCTGTCTGTGTGCGCACGCAAACACTGGCATATGTGCACTGTCTCAATGTGGGTGAAAACATACAGATCACTTTGGAATGCATATTCTGAATTGGGACTGGCCATGTGGCAAAAATGAGGCAAGAAAAATCATAGCTGTGATATATGCAAGCCTCCCTTCCCTAAGACTTTTAAGCCCCCTGATCCTGAAATCTGTTCCATCTAGATGGACCCCTACCCTACACCCATGCAGAGCCCTGTTGAAGTGCTGTATGCGAGGGTTTCCCCATGCAGCTCAAGTTGCAGGATCAGGGCCTCAGTGATGGAGCCATGACAACTTTTCCCAGTCCAAGAGTATGTACAACAGCACATCTTGGGTGTCAGAGCCTCTTGCCGGGTATGAGTAAAGAACAGGCTCTACTGGTCTGTGCTCTGGGCTCCAGTTCCTGGAGTCATATGATAATGTCAGAATCTCAGTTTTCATCAACAAAAGTAAGTTTCCAGTTCTCACAAAGAAAAGTTTGAAACCTGATCCGAGCATGACTGTCACAGTGACAACTGCCTGGGTCTTCAGATAGCCTGGAACACTAGCTCCAAAAGGGGCAAACGGCCCCCATCTGGATGGGGTGTCCCACCAACACCTCCCTTCTCTCCCAAACTGAGAGACTCCCGCTGCTACTCCTTGGGAAAAATAGGCACAATGCTCCTTCCTCTGCTTCTCTGGGCAGGGAGAAGGGCCTTCTGCCGTCGTCACACTAAAGAGGTGTGATCACAGCATGAGGACTAAGCCACAGAGTGCCCCATATTGTGCTGTTCATAGGGCCCCAGATTGCCTTAATCCCATCCTGCCCCTGACTCTTCCATCACTAAGAGTGAAACTGGATTAATAGGGCACCTTATTTACCCCTTTCCAGCACCAACACCATCATTCCTTAACTCCTGGCTTTCCAATAAGCTAAAAGGTTGAAGTGCCTGAATTGTTTTACAGTGCAGAATCCCTATCAAACGTGACAAAATCTTAATCTTAGTCATAATCAGTTGACCATTATTGTCCTGTTGAAATGTGTGTATCATCATAGTATATGAAGTTATGAGGTTTTGCTACATGTTTGTTACTGACACATGTTGTGAGTCTGGGGAACATCCACAGTCTAATCAAGGGGTGGCCAAATTTATTGGCCCCCCCGAGCCACATATGACAATCTTCAGAAATTTGAGAGCCGGGGCATACTTGCCAAGGGCCGGGGTTGTGGTTGTGGGAGGTGCCTGACGGGGTTCGGGGCTTCAGCCCCGCTCCTGCTGAAGCCCCAAGCCCTGGCAGGTGCGCCCTGCTGGGCTGAAGCCCCAAGACCTCCCTCCCCACTGGGCAGATGCCCCTACTGCACCATCCCGCTGCAAGGCAGAGGTCCTGAGCTTCCCACTCCCACAATGTAGAGCTTTGTTGGGAAAACTACCCCCAGCCAGGCTGAGCTCCCCAGGTGAAATCAGTCACTACATGGCATCACTGCTCCTCTGGCTGCTAGTTCAGGGCTGCCACCTGCTGTGAGTGTGTCTGAGTGCTGGGGTGGGAGACTAGTTTGGATTTTAGTATAGTTGTGTAATCTGCACCTTGAGTCCTGTACCCCTGTGTGGTGAGGGGAAATCCTGGCACCAGAAGCAACCTGATTCCTGCATGAATAGGATGCCTGCCAGCAGAGATCATCAGCCCCTCTGCAGTGATTGAGGAGTTCAGAGCCATCTCTGAACCTGAGGATCCATTGCCGAGTTGTGAGTGTCAGTTAGCTAGTTAGGGAGATTGTTTGGGAGACCCCTTATTCCCTCAACTGTGTCCTCAAGCCAGCAGGAAAGAGTTTGGGGATTTTATTACCTGCGGCCTATTAAATCTGCATAGGCACTTACCACCTTATCCCACTTGAGAGTCTTTTGGGTTGTACTGAACGCAGTCAGCCACATTGCTAACTTCTGCACAGAAGATAGCGTGGTCACCGGTCATCAAGGGCCCCTACAAAGTACACATAACAACGGAACACTAATTGCATTTGCTGTATCAGGTCACTGGGGAAATTCATGGTATTATCAGCATGGGCACCAGTGACCCTAAGAATAGTGTTTTACCTTATGTAATATTTATTTCCTGGTTAATATAATTACTGTGCTAAATATATTGCATATGTCTGTATTATTTTTTGGAAGTCTCCAACTATCTGGCAAGTAAGTGGGGGTTACCCTGTGATTAGAATTTTCCTCCCAAGCTGCACTGGTGACCCTGCCAGGAGGGAGCAAGAGGGGTGGAAACAGCACAAAATACATTTTTATGGGAAGAAAAAGAAGTTACACCCTGCCAAGTGGGTGGCAGGATCCAGAAAAACCCAGGGCTGTCCATCAAAACCTGTAAGGAGATTGTAAGGAACCTATGAAACTGCGTTAACGAGAACTTGGATAGAATCACAGAATCAAAACACCGTGGAATCCAGCACTGTAAAAAAAAAAATCCATGCTATACAAAAAAAATAAAGTCATTCAACAGCAGAAAATGAAGCTTGAAATAGCATACTTGAAACCTACGTGCGTGAATTTTGTACTGTGTGGGAAGTGTCAAAGACACATGTACACACACAGAACAAGAATGCATATATATGCATTTTCGCCCTTCTTCGCCACTGTAAATTAACTGACCATTGTTTAGAGACTCAACCTGCTACTACTAGTGCGGTTCCCACAGCCCTCCATGTTCAGTACACAATTTAAGCATGTCTAAAAGGCATTTTACAACTGGAAAATGCTCATCCAAAAAACTAAGAAACAACATGCTGACACCAAAGTTAAGAGCTAGTCAGTTCCCTAATGACTTCTATGAATCAGGCGGTATGACGTTCTGCAAGTGCTGTCATCATAAAAATAGACTGGATCCGAAAAGATACCTGCAACCATCATCTAATGTCAAAAACCCATCTGAAGAATCATGCCACATATGACAAGAATCATCGAGGTTCTCACTCTCTACAGAGAACAATTGCAGACAGTATGAAATCTGCAGATGCCAGATGTGAGTTTGTAGAAGATTTTGTTGTGGTCTGTGCTGAGGCTGATATCCCATTGGAAAAAATGAAGAAGCTTTGACCTTTCCTCTTAAAACACTGCAGGTGGAGGGGAGGGGGGAGCATTGCCTGAAAATGAAGCAACTCTATAGCAGATTCACCTGCTGCATGTTTATCAGGAGCACATGGTGGCAGTGCTGGCAAAATCCATGGGAGAAAGATTTCAATGGTGATCGACAAGACAACAGATATCCAAGACTACACTGTGCTATTGTTAAAGGTAATTGTTTTTTCTTTTACTATAATGAGATCCATAAATAGATGCTTTTTTATAACGTGTGCATTGGCCTTTAGAAAAACATTTGTTGTACTTAGAAAAGAATAACCATTTATACTACTTAAAGTACAGATACTTTAAGAAAAACATTTAAGATGCTGTAACCCCTTAAAATAGCCTTAACACACACAAAAAGCACCACATTGGGATTTTAGAGCTATTCTATAAAATGCTTGTTAATAATTTTATCAAACATTTCATATTTCATATGCATTAGGACATTTCATTGTGTATTGCAATGCACCGGTAATATTATGCCTGTACAATATAAAAAAAACCCTTTTAACATGAAATGATACTATAGTGATTTTGAAGCTGGATTTTTCTTCCATTACTGAATTTTAAGTTTGTTTAATGAAATCCTCCAGTAACAAACAAGTAGAAAAATGATGGCAATAGACTATATATTATAGTCAGGAGTTGAAGATCAGTGCTATTTGACTGATGTCATATTCATGAAGAACGGCAACCGTTCCACATTCTTACAGACTGTTCTGGAGTCAATGATAGGAACTAGTTCAGCCTCAATGATGTTTGGGCAGTCGGAACTGACAATGCAGCATACTGCAGCAAAGCATACAGAGAAGCACTGAAATGTGTCATACCCAGCCGTGCACGTGACATGTCTATGTCACATAATCAATCTGATAGGTGAAACATGGCAGCATTTTCACTTCTTTAGCGATGTGGCATCTTTTGTTACTTGGATGAAACCTGCCTTGTTCAAAAAGCCAGCCAGAAAGCGAAGATGGGTTGCTTTTCTTAGAAGATGTGCACACCACAAAGGTCCCCCTTGAAGCAGTACATACAAGATGGAATAGCTGGTTTCAGGCAGTAAAATATCATGCAGAGCACACTGATCTCTACCAGGACTTTTCTGAAAAAGAGAAGTATTCACCACAGGCTGTGACAAACCCTTTGACGTTACTTAGCAATCAGGAAAAATCAGACTTACTGAAACTTAATACAACTTTCATATCTGAAGCTTGCCCCAAACTGATAACAGCTCTGACCATCTTTGAGGGTACCCACCACCCTACAGCCGTCTCAGATTTCAATATTATGGAAGACCTGGGGTCTTACTTGATTTCTGGAACAGCCAAAACCTGTGGGTTTGGTGAAGAAACTCTTGGACAGACTTTTGGATGACTTTTCTCTAAGAGAGAAGAGAAATACCCTGGACAATCTGCATGAAGAATATCAACTTACTTTTATCAAATTATCCAAACATTGGGATGTCCATTCAGCAAAAGACATGTATCGACTGATCCATTTGTTTCATCCCAGGCAGACTCCAGTTATGCAACAACAATCTGATCAGAACTGCTCACCCCTCACTAGAACTGTGTGAACAACGGCTGGTGTTTCTGCACAGCACTCAGAATGAGCCCATCCCAGATCTACTGGATCTTTCCACTTCCTGGAAAGTTATGAAGGGATGAGTACCTAAAGTAATAGAGGTTGCCCTACCTTACATCTTCTTCCTTGTCCTCTCTTGTAGACACTGAGAGAAGCTTTAGTAAATATTAAAATCTACTTACAGACACGATGGAATCACTTTCTGAGGAAAACACTAAAAATCTAACATAATGTATCACAATGGAGATGTCTGCCAGAGATGGCAAAAATGGCATTTAAGTTTGTCAGTGTATAATGCTGCTCAGAAATAAACTCTTGATCTGATAGTTTGAAATGTATTTAATCAAATTTGAAATTAATTTAAGCATTCGTTCAGAATATAGGAAGCTTGAAAGTACCGAGTTTAATTTAAAATGGCAGCAATGACTGCTGGAAGGATGAATTATTTTATGTTTAGTAAATTTTTTTATGTTTTAATTATTCAAATATTAATTCAGTTAAAGGGACACTGTAAGAGGCTCTTACTTCTGTGGATTTCTTGTGTTACTGTTCAGCAATGTCAGTTTGGTCATATTACCGAGTGCTACTTTAAAAGGTGATTTAAGATGTGCTACTTTTACCATATACAGTATATCTGCAGAATGTTTTATTTAAATTGGAGGATTTTTTTTTTTTTTGTAAAATCAGTTTTTCCCATTGAAATCCAATTCTGTACATTTTTATGCATTTATAGTAAGGCTACTTAATTGTTGTCAGTGTATCAAACAATTTTGATTTAAAAAAACAAAGATGAAATTATTATTTTTAAAAATGGAAACAAATCAGAAAATAATAAATCTGAAAATCCACAATAATAAAACGGATTTCATAGGGCCCTAAAGGAGGACACCGGGTGGATAGGAGGTGCTACATGTAGCTATGCTCTCCCTCCAACACACTCCAGCCCCATTCCCCTTCACTGCTCACCTCATCATACTGCTGTTCTCCTGCAACCCCCTCTGCACATTTCTAGAATACCCGTGCGCTATGGCATTGAAGGTAGGGAGAGCTTTGTTGAAGAGTCTCCTATAGGTACAAGCCTCTATTTTTCCAATACCAAGTCAGCTAGGCTTAGTGGTATAATAGAAACCCTCCAACAATTTTTTTAAAGCTTTCTTAGCTTCACACAGTGTATACCTCTGTGCATAGTGGAAGATTCTGACTAGAGTATTTAAACCTCTGACTTAACGCTCAGCATTTCATCTCCTTAACAAGTGCCAATGTTTTACAAAACTGTCCTATATTCTCGCTCTGATAAAATAGTTTCAAATCAAATATGTTTTTGTTCCTCTTAGTTCTGACAACATGGCCCCCTTTTTCTAGTGAGAGCTGAGTACAATGAAGATTTAGAATTCTGAACCCTTTGGAAACTACAGAGGAGATTATATCCTTTAGAATGTCCTCTAAAACCCAGGTCATCAGTAGAGTGGTCCAAACCCCATAAAACAGATCTCCTAAAGGGACTTCTCCCCATTCCTCCAGAATAAGCTCCACTGTCACACCAATCCTGTTACCTTTGGTGCCTTTAGAGCAATGGTTCTCAAACTTTTGTACTGGTGACCTCTTTCACATACCAAGCCTCTGAGTGCGACCCCCCCTTATAACTTAAAAACACTTTAAAATATATGTAACACAATTATAAATGCTGGAGGCAATGCAGGGTTTGAGATGGAGGCTGACAGCTCACAACCCCACCCTCACAACCCCCTGTTTGAGATCCCCTGCTTTAGAGGACTCCAGCCACCTGTACCTTCCACCTGGCTCAGTGGAAGGAGGGGGGGTTTTGGCCCACACTTACAGAGTGATGGGCTACCTGGCAAAAGATGCTGCCTCCTTCAGGGTATCTTCTATAGGAGATACAACATGTGCTTCTGCCCCCATCGCTGTAGTATTAACATGTTTCCCCTACCTCTCAAATACCCTTTCAGGATTTGGGAGAGGCCTCCAGACCTAGTGTCAGCCTCTTCTGAAGGAGGGGGATAAAGGTGGTGACTTACAGCTCAGCGCTACTCCTCCAGAGAGCTGAGTAAGGGAGTTGCCTGTTCTTTTTAAATGCTGCTACTGGTAATTTTCCAACATAGCATTTGGATAGCACAGTATTAACAAGGCCTTCCTGCAGATACCTCTGTAAAGGACTAATGATGCAAGAGTGGCCATGACATTCCACTTCAAGGAAAGTTTTTGTCAGATTTCAAATGTTGTTTTCATCATCAGCCTCTAATAAACTGTCATTTCTTTACAGAAATACATGGGATGGCAAGTTTAATTTGTAATTAAGTTCTAGCAAGGCATGAAGGATACTATAGGCTCTTAAGAACTTTTTGTGGTTTAAATCAACTGTAGATTGAAGCAACGGGGGAGGAACAAGAGAAAGCACAGTGTGATGTTATCTTCTGTACACACTGCAGCAATATCAAGAACAAAATGGCAGCCATCTCTGCTCACAGGCAAGAGTTCTTTAGAAATTTAAAGGTACAGTACACAAAACAAGATCACTACAGTTTCACAGATCTGCAAGACACAAGAACAACTATCATTACACAAGAGGTTCAAGATATATAGCTCTTTGCCTATCACCTGTCTTTCCTTGGACATGGTATTTAGACTAGTGAATTATAATTAATGGCCAGAAACATGGTTTGGCTATTTACCACCTCCCCCCTTTACGTGTTGCACAGTATTCACATGTGTTTTTGCTGATTATTAAATGTGTTTATTCTTTACCCTCCCCCCTCATTCCCCAACCATTAGCTGCAAGATCTACAGATCAGATATAAGGGAGAATGTCTTTCATTAATTAATGAGATCTTAGTTGATTAAAACCTGCTACTGTTTCTACATTTACTGATAAGGTAGAAGGAATGCACACATCACACACACAGGGCCACATCTTGGCAACACACCCAAGTGTCTGTGCAACCAGCACATACCTAGCTACGGGGTCATTGCAACACAAATCCTCCCAGCTCAGAGCAGGCTGACACATGAAGCCAGCCAGATATGAGCTGGACAATTGTTACTTTAGTTTGTCTCAGGAGCAACTTGTCTGCTGTTTTGCTGGCATCTTAGATGGTTAGGCATGGCTTCATATGCCCCTAGTGGGGCCCTGGGTGTCTCAGGTACCGCATGCTGGGTGATAACATAAGAGAACTGTGTGCTCGTAAACCTAACCTGGCTCTTTATAAAAAGAACTATTTACTGAAGTGCTCCAACTGAAGCTAGGCTAGCATTCAAATCATGTGCCTACAAACTGGCTTTCTAGAGTGCCTCCCCCAAACGTTTTTCCTCCTGCAATCTGTGCACCTCCCTCCAAATTCCATGCAGGTTGCTGCACTGGGAAGCAAGGCCCTCTTTTCCTTTCAACTATTCCCTTTCTAATGGATTTGCATCACCCACAGCATAATGCCTGCATCTCTTACTGTGCTATGCTAGGAAACCATCTTTACCCTGCATTGCACTTACTGGGGCTCACAATCCACAGGCTCAATTCACCACTGCCCTGCACCTTGCATAGTCTTTTGCACCAGGGCAAAGTGAGCCTGAAACACTGCCATTCTGAAGTGGTGGCATTTTACAGCCACGTTACACTGGTGAATGCAGCTGCACAAGGTACAGGGCAATGGTGAATCAGGCCCCACTGTTTGTATTCTGTATCCTCATTTCCCTCTCCCTGCACCTGTGGAGCCATGGGCAGAGCCCAGCTCTTAGTTCTAGCTCTCAAGCTGGACATGCAATTTCTCCCCCTGCTCCCGCAGGTTTTCTAGCCTGCCTTTTTTTTCTTTTGTAATTAAGAAAGAAAATAGGCTGCAGCACAGTCAGTACTGGTCAGCTGTATTTTGTTTCCTAGAGATCATATAAGCAGTAACAGAAACTTTCACAATCGGAGTTTAAGGTCTAAAACAGTCTGGTAGCATAATTGATTCTTTGATATTTCATAATATACATTGTTTGCTTGATATTAGCAGTACTGATATATTATACGTGTTTAAATGGACAAAGTTTATAGGCATTTTAAGAAAATTCTGATAAATGTATTAAATGGCCATGTAATGTAGGGTCCAAATTTAACATATCATGACATGGTTACACGCATCTGCTCTCATTCATAGTGACTTGAATTCTGAATATCTATTTTAGCATATCTAATACCCATTTAAAAACAAAAATCCATGGGTCTGAAGCCAACACAAAAGATGCCCCACTAAATTTTGGGAGTTGGTCCTGAGTGAGGACTGCAAATCAGTCTGCAACCCATAAAAAACATTGTTGTAAAAACAGCTCATTTCATAGGACATCTATAAAGCCTCATTTTGTTCTCTCATTCTTCTGCTGACTATGTACACTTGTGCTCTGTTAACAAACACTAAGGCTTTGCCAAATGGAAATCCATGAAAGGGAGACATTTGGTTTCATATTTCTAAGAGAGCAGTCTGGCAAACAGGAAAGATTTGATAGCAATTAGGTCCCAGTAGCTGTAGTTATTTACTACTTGTAGGTCTGATATGTTACAGCTGTATGAAGTGGGAGGACACAAGTAATAAACAATAATTAAATAATTAGAAAACATTGTAAAAGATTTTCTATTCTTACTTTAATAATTAGACGCTTTCAGATAAGAAGTCTATGCTAGCAGTTTCTCATTTAGCCCACCACAGCACAACTCATTAAGGGAAAGAGCAGAGGGAACTTCAGAGTCATTCAGAGCACAAAGTAGAGGAAAATTAAAAGGCCAGCTCTACAAGCCCCATGGCAAGATTCTGAAGTAGGTTCTAATTAGATAACTACCAGCTTGCGATTTTCTAACCTGGACATTTCTAATCAGCGAGTAAGAGAATTATATACAATATTCAGAAATGATCATTTAAAGTTCTTAATGATGTGGAGTGCTGGAAGTTATCTTGCCTGCTAATATGTTAATACATATGCTGTGCTATAGAGAGCAGTTGTCTCATTTGCACTGCAGGTTGTGCAACACTATGTAGAACTATTCTATTCTCTCTCCCTTTGTAAAAATCCACTTCATTGTAGGACCTGGAATCAAACCATGTACTGACATTAAGGTTCCTACCTTCTTAAATTCAGGTGATCAGATATAAACTAATTTTATATACTTTAAGGCCAGATGAAACTATCATGATCATCTACTCTGACCTCCTGCACATTGCAGGCCACAGAACCTCACCCACCGACTCCTGAAATAGACCCATACCCTCTGGCTAAGTTCCTGAAGTCCTCAAATTATGATTTAAAGTCTTCAAATTACAGAGAATCTACCAGTAATCTGATCGTACTCCCCAAACCAGGTTACTAACATCGTGGCATCACTGCTATACACCGCCATCTTCCTGTTGCTAAAGATCTGCAGTGCCCATATATGTCACAATACAGTGACAGTGCAGACTATAGTATGAGTTACTAATGAAGAGATTCAATGTTCTTATAGAAGACAAACCACAGTGTTTGTTAGACGAGAGGCAGACCAAGGGAATCCAGCAGATGGCAGTAGACTCTATGAGAATGGCTACTGTGTCTGTGATGTAAATGGACTCTTAGTGCCAACTTTTAATGATTTCAATTTCAGGTTTCTAAGAGATTCTACAAAGATCTGAAATGTATAAAAAATACCTCAGCAGTGTCCTTTGGCTCTGATCAGTGGTGTACAGGGATTACATGATGTCAGATTCACTTGCACTATAGTGTGCAATCCTAGGAAACCTCCACGCCCCCACCTAAGGACAGCTGACAGTTTGACTGCTGTTTTTGGAAGTCATGAGTTTTGATTTGATTTGAAATCCAGGGATGTTGAAGACCTTTTTCTCCCCTCCCCTGCTAAGACCTCTTAAAAAAAAAAAAAGAGAGAGAGAGAGAGAGAGAGAGAGAGAGAGAAACTGCACAAAGCATTTCCATGTTCAAGAAGGTTGCACCCGTTTTAGCGAACGAAGATGCTTGGAAAAGCACACGGCAAGTCATTTCTCTTGCACTATATACACGGTTAATAATTGCAGGACAGGAAGAGAGTTAAAAGTAATGAGCCTCCTGCTGCTGGCCACCAGTTTTGTTGAAGATTGATATTACGTATGATGTCCATCCATCTAGCCTAGGTACTTATATAGGCCCCAGGACTGTATGATCTGAGCACCTCCCAGTCATCAATGTATTTATCCTCATACACCCCTAGGGGGAAGGGAAGTCTTATTAGTCCCATTTTATAGATGGGAAACCGAGGCCCAGACTTGCCCAAGGACACAGAGGAAGCCTGTGGCAGAGCAGGAATTTGAACCCAGTTTCCTCTAAACCTCAAAGAAACCCTTGGTGACTGACTCAGACTGCTTCCTGGTTCATGTGGAGTGCACCCCTATGAGCAGGTTGGGCACAGGATACACAGAATACTTTGTCTGCCTTCTCTTGGATAAACTAAAGACATTGAGCTTCTGAAGTCTCTTACTGTAAAGCAGGTTTTTCAGACCTTGAATCATTCTTGTAGTCCTCTTCTGTACCCCTTCCAATTTTTCAACATCCTTTTTCAAACGTGGACAACAGAACTGGACAGTATCCAGTAATGGTCTCACAGATGTCATATACAGAATGCCACCTCTCTGTGCCTACTGGATATTCACCTCCTCGTGCATCATTGCACTGGGAGCTTATATTCAACTGACCCACCTAAGTCTTGGTCAGTGTCACTGTAATCCAGGATACAGTCCCCCCCACCATCTTGTAAGTGATATTTAGTGCAGTTGGGCTCTAGCCTTGGTGCTTATGGTGCAGTTGGTTGTTACATTTTGAGCTGGGTCTCAATAGGGATCAGGTCAAGTTAACGGAAACAATATTGTTGTTAGCGAGAAGAAATTTTCTTATTTGGGATAAAAACACAGTAAGGATCAGAATCAAAGCCAATGGGAGTCTCTCTCTTCATTGCAGTGGGTTTAGGATCAGGCCCTAGTAGGATGGGTTAAAGGAATGACTCCCCAGGGATCAAAGACACAGGAGCTGAGGCAACTCCAAAATATTCCATGGAATCGGAGATGTGTCTCTGCACTAGTCCTCTCTGTAAGAGGAGGCTGAACCGACATCGAACCCCTTCGACCCCATTGCCGAGTACATCTGACCCTCCCTTGCCTGTTTCAACCCCATTGCTGAGTACATCTGACCCTCCCTTGCCTGTTTCAACCCCATTGCCGAATACATCTGACCCTCCCTTGCCTGTTTCAACCCCATTGCCGAGTACGTCTGACCCTCCCTTGCCTGTTTCTGGTGTACGGAAGACCCCATTTGCCTGAGCAGAACAGGGGTCATGGAATTTATCCAGATAAATGGGGGACGGACAATATATGTCAGGCATCGTAACCCAGTTTCAAACAGGAGGTTCACATAAGAGGGGTTTGGATAAACAAGGCTCTGCTCTTCTCACTTGCTTCCTGGCACACAGCAAAAGTTGCCACAACTGCCTGACGAAGTGGGGAAAGGCAGATTTGGCCTGATTGTCAAAGGAGCTTAGGCTGGCTGCAGAACGCAGAAGAGTGGCTTCATCAGCCCCTCAGGAGAGCACAGTGTGCGCAACAACATTCCCAGGAGTTAACAGCCGGCCTTTGAAGTGAAGATTTGGAAGCTATGAGACCTCCCATCTCTGTCTCCAGAGCTTCAGCACAGTGCAGCATCCCCTGGCTTCTTCCTTTCCATCCCTCGGCTTAATACCGAAGTCAGTCCTTTCTCATATCAAACACCTGTCAGCTTCAGAAGGTATTTTGCCTATGTAATAACTGTTATACTTATAAGAAGCACACAGAATCTTTTTAAAGAGGATAAGGCAATATGCCGCGTTTATTAAGAGTACAATTTAAGCATTAAAATCAGCATATGCTTCCATTCACACACACACACACACATCCCGAAAGGTTCTTCAGCTGGATTTTATAGTTACCGGTCCTTAGTGTTGCTCGGTCAGTTCCAGTGGCCAGCTGAAACTGCAAACGAGGGAAGGGAGCTAGGCCTCTGTCGAATGCTCCGATGTTGATGCAGAACAAACCCAAAGTCCTATGTCAATATACCCTTCTTTTATAGTAATAAGTTCCCATACAAGTCTATGGCTTGCCAGAGCTGTTAGTCAAGGTTGCTCCCAATCAGGTTGTTACTGGGAGTATCTGCAGCTGTTTCTTATCTTGTTCCTTTGGCTCCACTCTTTATCTTGTCCTTGGGGCGTATGCCTTTGCTTTAGGGTCGTCAATCTGCCATCTGAGTGATTCCTCTCGATTTCTCCACTCCCCTCCCAACCATCTGGCCCATCAGTACTGGTCTCTGTTAGCATGCCATACATTCTTCACTCACACACAAAACAGTAAATAATTTCAAAAACAAGAATTGCAGCCATAACACTTCTATCCTTCTAAAAACAATCAATAACATGTGAAGCAAAGAATAAAACCAAAACAATTTCTTCTTACTAATTCAAGGCTAACAAAATAAGCAAAATGGAGTACAATTTACTCGAGACAATTTCTCCCCATTAGGCTTTTGACCTATATAACTACAGGATTGGGCCCCCTGTTAGTACAGGGGCAGGATATCTCTGATCACAGAGACACTGGTGCCATATGAGCAAAGAAAAACAAAAGAAAAAAGCATAGTAAGTGGAGTTAAATTTCTAGAGAAAAAGGGCTCAGATGACAATGCTGCAAATCCCAGCTTTAAAAAGATTTGTATTAACAACATCATCTGTTCTTTCACACACAGCAGCACTGACAATGTTTTAAACCGCTCCCTCTGTGTAGCGTTCACATGCAGAACCATGTAAAAATCCAATCACATTATAGGGGAGGTCACACTGGATGATCTGGTGATCCCTTCTGGCCTTAAAATCTGATTATGACATTTTGAGTCTTGTTAAATTCTTGGCTTCAACAGTTTCCTTTGGCAACGAGTTCCAGTTTGATCATACTGAAAAAAAGATTTCCTTTAATTTCACTCAACATCCCCTTGTTCTTCTAGTGTGACCAGCATGAACAGAACAACCGAGCCTGTCTCTGCAATGATTTCCTGTTCACTTCCAGATACAATCGGAGGTGTTGGTAATCCCCTTTAAAGCCCTGGAGTGGATCTGGTTAGAAGAGAGAATGCCTCTCATCCTATAATCCAAAGCAGCAGTTAGGCTCCACTTGCTATTTTCCCCTTCATTCGAACACTCCATAACGAGCAGTACAGCCCAGAACTAAGGGAATCATTCCTTTGTCAGTCCATTTGACAAAGTAAATACATTAAACTTATGCTTAAAACATACTTGACAGGAAACTGGACAAGTCAGCCAGAGTTTTGCCTTTTTTTAATTTATTTTTTTAAGAAAAACAGTGCTGATATCCTTAACAAAATTCTACATTACCCTAAATGCATGTTCCTTTGTACGATGATAAACAAGCTGTAGAGAAGGTGCACAATACTATGTATAATCAGTTTTAAGTTAAAAAAAAGTTTCACATTTTTACATAGTATTTACTGGACGGTCCTATGCTTTGATGGTACAATTGGTAAGAGTCAAAAGAAAAGTAACAAAAATCACAAGAAATCTCATCTGGAAATTATATAATGCACTATTTTTAAAAATGGTTTCATTGCATCATTCATTAGTTTCTCTGGATACAGTATTTTTAAAAAGTGATTAGAATGGATGAACATTTTCAGGAACAGTATGACTGGTGTAAACATTTTCCCATTCTGCTATTTCCATCCATATAGCCTGTATTTTGTGTCATACAGGTTGCGGTTCAGCTTTTACCTTTTAAAGTAACTGTGCAGTAGGTTTCTCAATACATGGTAAAAATATATCACAGCAAGGGAGATAAGATCCAAAGACACTTTGAAATTTTTCAGTCCACTTTCACAACACTGTAAATCTTACGAACAAACCAGAAGCAGGCAAAAAATCCAATCGTCCCTAAAACAAGAATAATGTTAAAATAGTTAGTTTATTTTCCATACATGCTCTTGGAGCAAGTCTAGTAGCAGGCAAATCCGAGTGGGGCAAAATATCCCATTATCCTCCAGTTACCTATCCAGAAATAAAAGTGCACTTTTTAACTTTTAACAATGCACATTTACCCTGGGCTAATTATCAATTTCAGAGCTAAAAGATTTTTTAGGACTTGCTTGCATGATGTGCCCCTAAAAAACTGAGCACAGTTATAAAATTACATAAATCTGTCATTAGCAACCACATGGATACTCTAAATCAACTAGTAGTTAATTTCCTCAACTGTATACTACACTTACAATGTATACATATGCAAAGACCATGTCCAGCTAAAATTATACATTGTCTTTAGGTCATACACTACTGCAAGGCCATGTGGTCTAGTGCAGTGGGGTTTTCAAACCGTGGTACGCAATCCAGAACTGGGGCGCGAAATGGAAGGGACTGGGTCATGGCCACTCTGGTCAGCACCACCAACCGGGCCATTAAAAGTCCTGTTGGCGGTGCTGCCTGGCTAAGGCAGACTAGTCCCTACCTGTTCCGACACCGCGCTATGCCCTGGAAGTGGCCAGCAGCAGGTATGGCTCGTTGGTGAGGGGGCCATTGGACTCCATGCGCTGCCCTGCCCCGAGCAGCAGCTCCGCACTCCCATTGGCCGGGAACCGGGGGGAGCAGACGAGAGCTGCGCGGCGCTCCTTGCGCACTTCCACCTAGGAGCCAGACCTGCTGCTGGCCGTTTCCAGGGCGCAGCACGGTCTGCGATGCTAGAACAGTCTTGAAATACAAGCACACAGCTGATAGCAGTTTCTCTCAACTGAAATATTGCCTAGATTGCCATCCTTTGTTGCTTTATTTAAAATATCATTCCAGTAAATATCTGAACCAGCTTGTTAAACAGGACACCCTTTCCTGCAGAGGGGATACTATTACTAAAATTGATACCAGGCATGTATACTTATAACAGGATGCCAAATTCAAAAACACGTCTATGTTTAACAAAAAACAAAAAGGTTATTTGTTCATAAGTGGTCTAATTTGTTACCATTCAAAGCTACTTCCGTTTCTTTCACAAAGCATGGTCAAAAGCAAATCAGAATTTTCTGAAAGAATCTGTACTCTACTGATTCAAGTTACACATTCATATGACTGGCTATTTAGTTATCAGAGTGCAAGAAGGCTTTCAATCTCAAGTGAAATATCAGATGGAACACAGAACAGGAAAACCCACAAACTCTTCTCATTGTGGATTCTAATCACTGTGGATGTTAATCAGTTTATTCCAGTAAACATCACTGATTCAGAGAGGAAATATAACTTACTCTCTGAAAAATTTTCTGTTAGCACTCTACTGTTATTCCACAATAGGGATAGGGATTCAGCTTTGATATACACCTTTCTTTGCCCCATAATATTGTGAAAAAGCCAAATCCCAACATACACTCCCCTGACATCCCTGTAAGGCCTTGATTTGTTCTAGAATCAAGCATTACCATTGCAGCTTTTTATATTTTTTATTTTAGTTTAAGTGATCCCAAGCTGCCTGCAAACTTACAAAGATATGAATATGGATTTAGGTGGACACGCATTTAAGAAATTACTTTTTTTGGTAGAACTATCTTCAAAGGGATGTCCTTCACAATTACTTTAAGCTTCTAACTTTTCCTGATAAGCCCTTAGAGCTCATCCATAGAAATGAAAGCCTCAGCTGACTGCAAACCATTATGTACCTTCTCTCTGATTCTCCAGAAGTGTAAATGTAAGCTTGTTTTTTATGACAGTTATTTAAAATTCATGAAACTGATCGTCTCAAGTAACATCCCTACCCCAAGAGGCAAAATATGACCAATATAGCAGAAAGAGCTGACAATTCAGCTCTCTTGATTGAAGTCCTCGGCTTCTGAATACTTTAGGCAGTAATACATAATAGCACTTAGCAACAGTTTTCTTTCGGTGTATTTGGAAAGAATACCATGAGCTAACATTAAACTGGGTAAAATCAAGTTATTAGTAAACTATTTCTTTAATTTCACTTCAATATTAAAAACAGAATTACTACACCAAATAATGCTAAAACACTTCAAAGCAGACTGTCCTATTCTACCTCGGCTTTTCTAGCTTTATTGTTTAATGAAGAAAAAACATTCAGAGCACGAACAGAATGTAAGAAAGCGAATAGAAGAGCACTCTGCACTTGGCTGATACTTCTTATGTACCTTAAAAGCTCTTTGTATCATACTGGTTTCAATCACTGCACAGTGGTGGGTGCTTCAGAATCTCAGATTCTAAACACAATCTACCCGGAAGATCAAAACTCAATTTTGAACATGGCATTAACTCACAAGTGAAAGTGATGTTCAAAAATAGAGGTCACTATAAAGCAACATGCTTTGACTAAACTCAACCATTTTTTGTCCCCAAGAATAAAATCCATGTAATCATAACTATCACCAGTTAAAATAGTGTCTCTTTTGATGTACACAATAATTGTTAGATTTGGCCAGATTGATTATATATTGGTGACAGTCATTGTTTTAAATATTCACAAGTATTTGTTTATCCTCAGCAGTCAGCTCCTACTTGGCTATTCGCTGTGATCTCTTTTGTGGAGACCAAGATATCACACAATGTTGCCCTATATGAACTGTTAATGATGACTTTTATATTGGATTTCAGCTACTGTGATGTAAAAAAATTTTAAAATATAGTAAAACAGGATACCTATTGCTAACATAACTGGAATAGGTCAAGGTCCCACTCCTGCAAATAATTATGCATGTGAGTAGATGTACTCACGTGAGCAATTCATTAACTCATGTCAGTAACTTTACTCACATTCAGAAGTGTTGGCAGGATTGGGCCCTTATTACAGTTTAATTTACAAATTGGTTGCTACTAAGGAAAAGTAATGATAAACCAAACAAAACTCCTCTAACCTTGGTTGGATTGTCTTGGTATAGTAGTTTACTATCCACCCAAAGAACAGATTGTTAAACTAATTAGAAAGGATAAACTAACATTCTGTTTTGAATGTTATCAACGACTCAACTCTGAATTGCTAATTAATGGGAAATTACCATGTACAGAATTTAGAAAACAGTCACTTCCTAAAATAATATGATTCCACAGTGATTTCTTCATGAAATGGTTATAGAAAGTAGTGCTACTATTAATGTGGTTTATAAAAGTTAACATGTGAAAACAACAGAATTACACATTATTGTACTTTTTCAGGTCTCCCCATCACGGACTCCAGGATCAACACATCTGAAGCTCTTAGTACCATTTCAGCAGCTGCAATTTACATCATCATTTTATAGGTGAAAAGAATATTTTTAATTCTACCAATTTATGTCTTCTAAATAGAAATTGGCAGAGTAGCAGCTAACCCAGACACACATTAACATATTGCTTTAGTTTAAAAATAATTAAAACAGTTTTAACTATAGATTTCTTTTTTTGTAAATTACAGAGGACATCTGGAGCTTCTCTGTTTTGTCAAGAGTTAAGCAGGGGTTTAACTGGCAACATGCCACATTCCATGTTTGCTTTCTAATAATTTAAAATGGGAAGAATTAAATCCTTCTCAGTTGCAATTTTAAGAGACTCCAAACTGCAGATACAATCCACAGCCTTTCCCCCCGCCCGCCCCGTGAAAAGGGAAGAAGAGACAGACTTCATCAGGATGTAAATAATGAGAAGGAAAAAAACATAGCAAATACATGGCAGCTAACATCATTAAACATAACTTACACAGGGTAGTTGGCTCACTTTGCTCAGAAATGCATGCACGGTGCTGTTTTGTTACCTCATCTAGTCAATCAACCAGTTTCAGACATAAAAAAGATCAGGCTCTCTTCCCCTCTCAGCTGCAGGGCTTAAATAGTAAGAAAAAAACCCACCAACTTTTACAGTGCCCAGGAAAACACAGAAGAAAAACTGCCTAGAGACAGTTGTGTGCAATTTGGCCATATATACCTAGTCCTGCCTCAGTGCAAAAGACTGGACTAAATGGCCTATCAAGCTTCCTTCCACTCCTATGTTTCTATAATTCTAGATTTATGTTAAGTGAATATAAATATTTGCAGTGGTTTTCAATAAGCAGGGAGATGTCTTTTAGAGGTAGCAATGAGTTATCTGTCAGTGTTTTGTAGCTCGTCAATAACAGGATACTACAAATTAACATCAGTAGTCACAGTTTAAAATAACCCTCTATATACACAAGGCATTTTCCCTATAATTCTACCACTCGTGCTTGACAATTCAAAGTGAAATGGCACATGTAAGGTTGGACTGTGTGAACTCTACATCTTGCAGCACCAAGATAATGAAAGATTATTAGAAAGGATGTGATCCTGAGCATGAACAAGATGCAATTTTCTGCAAACAAAACAGGTTAAAAAAAAGTTCTTTTCCTCTTCGGTATGAAATTTTCTGGGCCAAATTTTCAGGTCAGGCCCCAAAATTACTCTTGGAGCCACTTGCTTATGAATGTTAGGGTAATTCTATAGTAGATGCCCAGTTTGCATGAGTAATTTCAGAGGCCACATTTCAAAATATGGCTGTCTGTTTGGAAGTCTACGGTGTGTGAAGTTTTATCCCCCTGAATGTTCATCTTGTTAAAATGGTGGCAACTCCGACCTGGCATCTCATTCTCCATTCATCACCATTTGCCTTTTCACCACTTTTCTTCAGGTTTCCTCAGAATAAAGTTACCTTACTGAGGTCTTAATCATAGATTCGAGGATGGCAGCAAATCCAAATTGAGCAAGCAAAAATTGCTTCTCTCCAACAGCATTGAAGTTACACTAGTAAGTAGCCAGGCTCCAAATCCACTTCTCTCCACAACAGCCCTTTTCAGTAGGGACAAAATTACTGAAACCAAACACTACAAAATATCTCATTCGCGGTCAATTTGAAAACATCTTTCTCCCTTTATAAAGCCTCCAAAGCTGAGCACTGACATGTTATGCCCAACAATTGCCTTCAGTCAAGCTGTTCATAACATTCAAAAGTATACCTCTGCCAGACCAGCTGGAGTGTCATTTCCTGTTTTGTGGCTCCTCTACCATTACAGGACCATTCCAGGGCATAAAACGAGAGCTTGCACTGCTAGCTGCAGTTGCAGTGACAAGGCAGAAATTGCCTTTTTTGAAAATTTTACTTGTATATATTACAAAACATAGGCCAACAACATAACCAGGCCAAAGGTACATACAATCAATATACAGAATCCTGACAATACATCCACATAGTCCACAGTGTCCAGCACTTTGCAGAGGTGGCCGTGCATAGGCATCCTTGCAAACTTCACTCTGACATCTCCCAGCTAGCTATGCACTGTGCTGTCATGATATATGCATCAAAATAATATGTTCATTTACCTCTGCACATAGATGGAAATAGCACAGCAAGACTGTAGCCTCAGAACATGTCATAAGAATTATAAATACTAAGAACGGGAAACCAAACATGTAGTACATTTGATGGGACCTAAAACACACACACAAGAAATCTGTGTCAAATTAGTGTTCACTTTTTTTGTGTTACATACCTAAGAAATAAGTAATCAGAAAACAGAACGGGCTTTGTCTGCTTTGTTGACATACTCCTACAAATCTTTAGTCTGTACCTGCTATCCCTCTACCTTCATGAGTAAATACGCTGCTTACACAATTGCATTGTTAAAGTCAGGGAAAGGGCACCTCAAAGCAATAGCATAGTTTGTAAAACAATTAGACCCTGACTACATAGGCCAGGGAAATCATTCCTTTCCCTCACCTTTCTGTCAAGGACTGTTTTCACTAGAAAGGTACTTATCATGATTTCAAATCTCAGGGCCTTCTGAGCCCTAATGCTCCCCATTGGCTCTCTTGTGCTGCTCTTCAGCTTAACATCTGCCTCCTTCACATTGCTGCAATTAGTCCTCCAGCTGTCTTATTTCACCATGCTACACCTTCTAACAGTCGCTCCTCCACTCCCAGACTCCTATCCCTAGACAAATCAATCTTACTCCAGTTCAAGGGTCATCTAAATGTTTGACCATACAAAAATGCACCCTTTCCTACCAAGTGCATAAATATCATTTTGTTTATAAGATGAGGGAGGAAGCATTAACTCATATGTAATAATTAGAAGTATGCAACTAATACAATTTAAGAGATCTGAGAAAAAGGGAATACTGGCAAACTCCTAATGTCTCCTTCCTGAATTTTCCCTCATTCTGCCTGTAATGGTGTTTAGTATTTTTAACTATATAACTAATATATGGAGATATACCTATCTCATAGAACTGGAAGGGACCCTAAAAGGTCATTGAGTCCAGCCCCCTGCCTTTACTAGCCAGACCAAGTACGGATTTTACTCCAGATCCCTAAGTGGCCCCCTCAAGGATGGAGCTCATAACCCTGAATTTAGCAGGCTAATGCTCAAACCACTGAGCTATCCCTCCCTACCCAGACAGGCCACTATAAAAGGTGTCTGTTTGAAAGCTGCCTACATTTTTCAAACGTGTCTCATCTTACCACAATCAAGACTCGGTTGAGGACTCCTGGTGAAAGGTGAATAAATGCCCAACAGTATATTTTACTTTCTATATATTTAAACCTTGCAATCTTATTCCTGTAGATGTAGAACATCCTTCTGAGTGGATGTAATATCAGGATATGGAGTGTACATCGGACCGCAATAATCTAGCACATTAGATATTTTTCATATGACAATCAAATGCTGAGTTTAACATTTGGGTTATGTCTGCACTATGAATAGCTACACTGGTCAAATACTTATATGCAAAACTAAAACAAACTTCATTTTAACCATGTTCCTGAATTTTGTTGCAGCCCTGTGACATCCAAGGTCTTGGCCTCGTTCAGAAACACATTTGAAAACAGTTTTGTCCTCCTGACCATGCAAGACCACCACAGTGCTTTAACTGTGTCAAAGGTCTATCAAATTTTAATAGAGTCCTGCAACACATTAAGTCCCATTATACCATGACAAGCTAATGTATAAGGCCAATTATGATAATGCTCTCACATTAGTGCTTCTCTTTTGATCTTCCTGGTTCCAGGCAAAATGCAAAATAAATGTATTGTCTTAAAGTTCTCAATAAAGGCAAGAAGTTTTATTTTTAATTGTACATATTATATGCTTAGATTCTAGAGAATTCTGAAAAGTCTTCGGAAAGCCATCAATCCTAGGAGTCTGTGGATTTTTCTGACTCCACAATTGGGGGTTCTCCATGTATATGTACATTTTTTGGTTTGTTATACAAAGCTTGAGCTGACAGCCCAGCCTGCCTATCAAGTAAACATACAATACTCACCAAATACTGTTTAGAATGAAAAAAAGCTGAATAAAAATACAACCAAATGGCAAGATGCCACCCATGATGATACCCGGCAACGGCTTTGTGAAAAATGACTGCTCTAGGATCTGATGAGGAATCTGGTTTGTATGAACTGGGTGTTCAATAGGCTTTGAGAGAAATTAATACAATTTAAAAAAGACAAATACCTTGTTACTATGTTATTTACAGTTAAGATATGAAAGTGTTAAAGGAATCAAAGACACTTTAGATGATTTTTTTCTTAATATCAGATCCTAGGAACTTGACATGTTCAACTCTCTCATTATATTCATCCATAAACTGTGCCACAAGCCACTGAGCTAAACCACATCTCTAAAGATTACAAACTAATGCACAAACCAACAAACAGTTATTTTTAGACACTCCATTTCAATGGTGACCTAGCAAATTTCAACATGTAGGATGGAAAGGTCTTTATTTCGTTTTTGATGGAATCACTGATTTTTTTCTAGATGTGTTAACAATTCAGAGGACTGTAGCTCACAAACTGCGTAAACAAGAGGAACATCAATAAGTTTGTGTTCTTAAAAGAGAGACTCCAAATGGCCAGAAAAATATTTTGAAAATCAGTTTGTATTCTTGTCTACCATACAAAAAGATCAGAAGTTGGAAAACAGTTAATTTCAGAATGGACAGCCATATGCAGCTTAGCCAAATGTTGGTGTTTTGATGTTGACAGCTAACACACTAACTCCACATGAATAAATACTAGATGTTAGAACAGAAAAGTATTCTGCTGAGTGGCAGATAAGACACACTTAAACAATGTACTCAAAAACTACCTTTTCTTTGAATCCAAAATATGCACCAATGAAGGTTAATGGGACAGAAATTCCAAACCACATTGCCAGGATAGAAACCAAAGGGGATGGCAGCTGATGGTCCCTTCACCCACAAAATAAGATTCATAATGAAGAAATCAACAAAGACAATTCTGAAGAAAAAAAAACACAGAATTTTCTCACTAGCAGCGTAAAATCAGAAGAGAATTAAATATTTTTAGGTGGTTCATAAAGCTAAAGGGTTATGAATATTCACTTGTCTATTTCATTCTCTATTCATGCAATATTGTTTCCCCACTAATTCATAAATAGTGGTGATTATTTTAAGGTCCTTGTGACAGATAATTGTCTCTAATCTTTAGGGGTCTTTTAGCAATAAGGCCACTTATTTGGAAGATCTTTCATTGGCTATGAACAAACCGAGGGAACATGAAGAGCCACTATCACAAAAAACATTACATGGTGTGTTTTAGCAAACACTCTTGACTGTACTGTATTTTGCCAGCCCTTCCTTTCCCATCACAGCTCATTGTCTATTAATGTTTTTAAATAGCTCTTTTCTAATGAACATGTTCCTTCTACCAAATTCATTCAGTGCTGGCAAAACTCACTGTTCAAGAGACCTCGAACCATATCAGAGTGAACGCAGTAGGAGGGCTACCATGGGCTAATCTTAGGACGAACTTATTGTTACAAGCTAATCTCTCTTCAGCCATGGGACACAATACATAAAAAACAAAACAAAAAACCCCCCAAAACATCATATCTTTGTACTATTTTAAGAGATTCACAGTTTTAGAAGGAGCTATTTTACTGAAGTAAGAAATTTTCATAAACCTAATGCTACTTACATAGAGTAATAAATATCAATGAAAATTTGTATTCCTTGACCCAAGAAGACAGATAACAGCATTCCCTTCCTTGGAGGTCTAAATACATCTGCATGAACCAACTTCCAACTAAATTCCTTTTGGGCGTCTTCCTGCATAACAGCAACATCTTTATTAAATATACATAATTCAGCAGTGAATTAATATAAGCGAGATGTGAAACGTGCTTTCAAAGTTTGATTAAATTTCAGTTTGTCTCCAAAGACAGACTAATTGTATTGATTCATCACTCATTGATTTTACAATCCCCTCATGGTTTACTAGGGGGAAAAAGGCAAGATTTATCATGAAAATACTTGCCTTTGAGAGTGACAGAGAAACAAACACGGTAATTAACAAAGATCCTCATCAGACAAATGTAAATGTAAAGCAAAACAAAGCATTCCATTTAATTCCACTTGGAATATAGCAGTTCACGTTGGTTTAAATATTTATCTCAAAGCATATCAATCTCAGTAACGCTAACAGTAAGGAATGATGGGCTGGTTTATTTTGCTTTACTTCATAAGTGCAAATTTGGGCTCCCTCTGCTCCAAATATCTTGCCTGTTAATTCCTGAGATGAGACCATAGTGTTCTTCACTATGTTGCAATCATGTTGCTAAATAAACTAATGTAGTCTCTGAGTTTTAGGGAATATCAGTCTTGAGGAACTAAGCAGCAGCCAACTCTGAAAAACTGGTGGTTTCCAACAAACTTGGCCCATGCTAAAATATCTGTGCCCCATTCAGTCAAAGAGTGCTGGGTTCCCTACCCATCCTCCAGCCTAATTGTAATCAGTAAATATTTCCTTGGGGTGTTTGGTACCAAAATCAAACATTCACAGAAAAGAGGTGGGAAGGAAAGGAAACAGAACTGCATGACTGACAATGACATCTCTTCATTTCCTCTGGAACATTTTATCATCTCCCTAGTGTGAGGAGCTTTGTGTCCGCCTTGTTGTTGATAAATTACGCTCAAGAGTTGGGGGTATGCTAGAAGTGGGATTTTTCTTTTAATGTGTACAGAAGACCATTTTACAGCAAGTGTTATATCAGCAGGGAATCAGAAACCATAGATCCGGAGTTAGGTAACAGAGAACATGATTATTAAGGTGTAACGTGGACGAGATGCTGCCAAACTAAGTATCATAATAAATTCTCCTCCAGGAGAAAAGTCTTCTAGCTACAAAATTGTACCAAATTCACTTCAAGTTGGTAAATCTAACCAATAAGAGCAGTATAATGATTTTGATTTTTGCCATTACGGTGGATTCACAGAAACCTAACTACTGCAGTATAGAAATGTTCAGCTTGCTTTTGTAGCCATCACTTAATGCATCAGAGATTTACTTGTTAGTGTCCCTCACAAGGCATCCAAGTATGTGCACAGGCACTCAACATTAAGTTCTTTGAAATATCTGAATAGCACCCACACCTCACCTTTGCTTACCCTTAAAGTTTGTCCTTCCACATTAAAAGTTTGTCAAATCAAGGTGAGAAACTGAGCCTCTTAATCATATATATACCAAGTACTCCCTTATTTGGAGAAACTGAAAATTTTAGTAAGGCCTCTTATTACGCTCAAAGAGCAGATATGTCTCCATACTCCAGACTTTTGCTTCATTACTTATACTGATCCCTAGACGGCTTCAAAACTGTAGTTAATAGATTATTCTTCCTAGAAAATAAGCTCATCTAAAAGCCATAAGAGTTCTACTCACAGGAGAGTCAATCTGGTTGTATCTTGCAATATCTTTACAAAGAGTTCTCAATATCATCATAGCCACCAAGCCAGACAAGAAGAGAACAATTAGGGGGGAATTCATTCTACTGTACATAGAGAAAAATTCAAACTGACAATCACATAAGAATGGCCATACTGGGTCAGACCAAAGGTCCATCCAGCCCAGTATCCTGTCTGCCGACAGTGGCCAATGCCAGGTGCCCTAGAGGGAGTGAACCTAACAGGTAATGATCAAGTGATCTCTCTCCTGCCATCCATCTCCACCCTCTGACAAACAGAGGCTAGGGACACCATTCCTTACCCATCCTGGCTAATAGCCATTAATGGCTATCAACTCTTTTTAGAGAGACTTCAATACATACACTGTAATGGTCATAATAGTGCACATCTGAAGTCTGTAGCACATGTTTAGATACCAAGTTTTGTTTAAATCATTCTGTCAGATGTTTTAATTTTATTGTTTTCCTACATATAAAAGAAATTACAATATAACGTAATACCATAAAATAAACAAATAGTAAAACCTCTGTGAAGCTATTCTGCCAAAGGGCAGAGATTCCTAGAGGATCTCAAGCCCACCTGTTTCTGTCAAATAGATTTCATTGTATTTCATATGTATAAAATCCATGTAATTCCATTAAACAAATTAGTTACATATAAAATATTAGATTATTTCATGAACAGTATATATATATATATATAGCATAAAAGCTTCACTGACCATATATTTTGTATTTAAAAGCAGCAGCTAATATTAAAAACAAAAACCAACCTATTCATACAGATTGTCAAATAAAGGTTCTTCTTCGAGTGCTTGCTCATATCCATTCCATTAGGTGTGTGCGCGCCGCGTGCACGATCGTCGGAAGATTTTCTACCCTAGCAACACCGGCGGGTCGGCTGTGGAGCCCCCTTCATGGCGCTGAATATATACCCCAGCCGACCCGGCGCCCCCTCAGTTCCTTCTTACCGCCCCTGACGGTCGTTGGAACTGTGGAGCGCTGCTTAGCTGTTCTCCACTCTCCCTAGCTTAGTTAGTTATTCGCAGTTATAGTTATAGTTATAGTCCTAGTGTTTATAGTTAAATAGTTCAATAGTTTTAAAAGTTGTCCTAGTTGTTATAGTAGTTCAGGGGATTAAGGGGGTCGTCTCCCCCTTTCTCCCCCAGCCGCGGGGCCGGGCTCATGCCCAACGCTCCCGGCTTCAAGCAGTGCGCCTCCTGCGCTAAGCCTATGCCCACGAGCGACCCGCACGACTCCTGTCTGAAGTGCCTGGGAGAGTCCCATCAAACAGATAAGTGCAAGATCTGTAAGGCCTTCAGACCAAGGACCAAGAAGGAGCGGGACTTTCGGCTCCGGCAACTCCTGATGGAGGCGGCACTTAGTCCGGACGCTCCATCTACAAGCCAGGCCCCGGCACCTAGCGCCTCGGTGCGCAGTGCCCCGGCGGCACCGGCCATGCCGACCACGCGAGTGGCGTCGGATAAGCCTCCCCGGCACCGGATCTCGTCGGCACCGCAAGCACAGCAAGTGCCTCGGCGCCGGTCATTATCCCCAGGGCATAAAAAAGCCCATAAGACGGGGACCTCCGTGCCGAAGACGCCGGCTCCCCCAGTGCCGGGGGTAGAGCCGCGTCTGCCGGTGGAGCACCGGAAACAGGTGCCTCCAGCACCGTCGACTCCGGCGCCGAGGCCGTTGAGTCCGGTGCAGATAGCGTCTCCACCGAGGCCGGCGGTGATACAGTGCCTCCCGTCGACGCCAGAGACCTTCGCGGCGGCGAGAGACTTAATAGCTCTCACGGAGCCGGCACCGCCCCAACCACCGGCACCGACGGCACCGTTGACTCGCCCGGTCCAGTCGAGGGGGAAACCTGCCTTGATGCGCCCTCCATCGCAAGGGCTGGAACCTCGGCACCGATCCAGGTCCCGAAGCAGGTCCCCACGCCGCTCGCAGTCCCGGCACCGAATATCACCTCGGCACCGGTCGTACTCGCGGCCAAGATCTTCGTCGCGGCACCGCTCTACGTCTCGGCACCGCTATGATCGTCGGCACCGATCAACGTCGAGACGTAGTTCTCGGCACCGCTACGGTCGACGCTCGACGTCGAGAGGCCGCTCCCGGCACCGGGCATACTCCAGGTCCTCGTCGAGGTCCAGATCCGACTCCCGGCACCGACGAGGTCATCGGCACCGGTCGCGGTCCCGGCACCGATCGCCGGCACCGCGTAGAGATAGATCATCTCCGGACCGGCACCGTGCGGCACCGCAGCCCACGGGAATCGTCTCGACGCTCTCGGCACCGCCATGGCCATCGAGATCGGTGTCTCGCTCCTCGGAGGACCTCTCGAGATCGGCATACCCCCCTCAGGGGCAAGCCGAGGAACAGGACTTGGGCCATTGGCAGAACATAACAGAGGACCATTCTCATGGCCCATCTCACTGGTCGTTTTGGACCCCGTGGGCGTACCATCAGGCGCAAGGGGCTCCAATTGCTTCGACCTCTCGCTCCGGTCACTCCGCTAGAAGGGCCCCGGAGTCCACCATCTCTCGGCCTCCGCCAGGGGGCATGGAGACTTCCGTGTCCGCACCACCTGACGCCCTGGACCCAAGCGCAGGTGATGCTCCGGCCCAGGAGCAGGGAGACCAGGACCCTCCCTTGGATCCTGTTCCACCGGAGGCATCTTCCTCTTCCTCTCCGGATGAGGCAGTGGCGGGCACATCCAATAGATCTTCGGGCTCACCAGGATCTTCTGCGTAGGATGGCCCGTAATATGGACCTGCAGGCGGAGGAGATAGTGGAGGTGCACGACCCCATAGTGAATATCCTCGGAGCGGATGCCCCATCGAGGGTGGCGTTACCCCTGATCCGCACGATACAAGCCAATGCATCTACGATATGGCAGACTCCTGCCTCTATCCCACCCACAGCGAGAGGGGTGGAAAGGAAATACTTTGTCCCGTCTAAAGACTACGGGTACTTGTATACCCACCCCCAGCCGTGTTCACTGGTGGTGGCATCAGTGAACGCAAGGGAGCGTCACGGTCAGCAGGCCGCAGCGCCCAAATCGAAGGAGGCTAAGCGCCTCGATTTGTTCGGCCGTAAAGTTTACTCAGCCGGAGGGCTGCAACTTAGAGCGGCTAACCAGCAGGCGCTCTTGAGCCGCTATAGCTTTAACTCCTGGAACTCTATGGGGAAGTTCAAGGAGTTGGTTCCCCAAGAGTCCAGGGAGGAGTTTGGAGCCCTGGTAGAGGAGGGTAAGAAGGTGGCTCGGACCTCCTTACAGGCCTCCTTAGACATAGCGGACTCTGCTGCGAGAACCCTGGCCTCAGGTATCGCTATGCGGAGGATCTCCTGGCTCCAGGTTTCGGGTCTGCCTCAGGAACTGCAGCAAACCCTGCAGGATCTACCCTTCGAAGGACAAGGGTTGTTTTCAGAAAAGACGGACTCTCGCCTGCAGAGCCTCAAGGACTCCAGGACGATCATGCGTTCCCTGGGGATGCATGTTGTGGGCCCTCAGCGCAGGCCATTCAGACCACAGCCTCAGCGCTTCTACCCCCCCCCCCCGCCTCGTCAGAGACAGGACTCGGCCCGGAGGCGAGGGCGAGGTGGTAGAAGAAGGTGGACCGGCCCTCAACCCGGTCAGAACCAGGGGCCACCAAGGCCACCTTCAGGCCCCAGGCAGAACTTTTGAAGGTGCGGTCGAGGACGGCGCCCCAGTCATCCCCCAGGATCCAGCCCCCTCCTTTCGGGATCGCCTCTCCCACTTCCACCGTGCCTGGTCCCTTATAACTTCGGACCGTTGGGTCCTCCGCACGGTGGAGAGGGGATACGCTATCCAGTTTTCTTCTATCCCCCCCTCCCACCCCCCTTCCCCGTCCCTCTTCAGGGACCCTTCTCACGAGCAACTTCTTATACAGGAGGTTTCTACGCTCCTGGCCATGGGGGCCATAGAGGAGGTTCCGATAGAGTTAAGGGGCAGGGGATTTTATTCCCGTTACTTCCTGATCCCCAAGTCCAAAGGAGGTCTGCGGCCCATCTTGGACTTGCGCGGACTCAACAAATTCGTAGTAAAGTTGAAGTTCCGCATGGTCTCTTTGGGGGCCATTATCCCTTCCCTCGATCCTGGAGACTGGTTCGCCGCCCTCGACATGAAAGACGCATACTTTCACATCACAATTTACCCACCTCACAGACGCTTCCTGCGATTCGTGGTAAACACGGTGCACTACCAATTTGCAGTCCTTCCCTTCGGCCTATCCTCGGCCCCAAGAGTGTTCACGAAATGTATGGCTGTCGTGGCAGCGTACCTTCGTCGGCAAGGGATACAGGTGTTCCCGTACCTAGACGACTGGCTGGTACGCGGTCGCACCAAGGAGCAAGTTCAAGCTCACGTCCACAGAATAGTGCACACATTCAACGAGTTGGGCATCCTACTCAACAAGGACAAATCCACTCTAGAACCTACCCAGAGAATAGAATTCATCGGCGCAGTTCTAGACTCCAGACGTGCACAAGCCATCCTGCCAGACAACCGCTTTGGCACCATCACGAACCTCATTCAAGGGCTCAAGGCCTTCCCAACTACCACGGTGAGGTCGTGCCTTACCCTGCTGGGTCACATGGCTTCCTGCACGTACGTAACCAGGCATGCCAGACTTCGGCTTCGCCCACTTCAAACCTGGGTGTCATCAATATACCGTCCACATCGGGACAGCCTGAACATGGTGGTCACGGTCCCGAACTCGGTCCTGGCCTCCCTCACCTGGTGGCTAGATCACAATGTGGTCTGCGAGGGGATGCCATTTCACGCCCCACAACCCTCTCTGCACCTGGTCACAGACGCGTCATCTCTGGGTTGGGGCGCCCATCTCAACGAACACCATACCCAGGGCCTGTGGACTGCACCCCAGTTAGCCCTGCACATCAATGTTCGGGAACTGATGGCGGTGCGCCTGGCGTGCCAGGCATTCCTCAATCTCCTACGTGGCCGCTGTGTGTTAGTTCTCATCGACAACACCACGGCCATGTTTTACATCAACAAGCAAGGAGGAGCACGTTCGTCAATTCTATGCCAAGAGGCCATTCGCCTGTGGGACTTCTGCATCGCCCACTCAATCCATCTCACGGCATCGTTCCTCCCTGGAGTCCAGAACACTCTAGCGGACCGACTCAGCAGGTCCTTCCAGACGCACGAGTGGTCTATCCGTCCGGACATCATACATTCCATCTTCCAGAGGTGGGGGTTTCCCCAGATAGACCTGTTTGCATCTCGAGACAACAGGAAGTGCCACGTGTTCTGCTCCCTACAAGGTCGAGCTCCGGGCTCCCTCTCGGATGCGTTTCTCCTTCCCTGGAAAGACCACCTGTTTTATGCCTTCCCTCCGTTTCCTCTGGTCCACAAGGTACTGCTCAAATTGCGCAGAGACCAGGCACAGGTAATTCTGATCGCTCCAGCGTGGCCGAGACAACATTGGTACACCACACTGTTGGAACTCTCGGTTCAGACACCGATCCCGCTTCCATTATGTCCGGATCTCATCTCTCAGGACCACGGCCGGCTGCGTCACCCCGACCTGCAATCACTCCACCTCACGGCGTGGCTGCTCCATGGTTCACCCAGGCAGAGCAGCAATGCTCGCACTCTGTCCAACAGATTCTGCTGAGCAGTAGGAAGCCCTCAACACGCACCACGTACCTGGCCAAGTGGAAGCGGTTCTCCTGTTGGTGCGAACGACGAGCCACGTCCCCGTTGCAGGCACCCATTCCTCTCATTTTGGAATATCTCCTCTCCCTAAAACAGCAGGGGTTGGCGATATCTTCAATTAGAGTTCACCTGGCCGCTATATCGGCCTTTCACCCAGGGGAACTCGCGTCCTCGGTATTCTCTAACCCGATGGTCGTTAGATTCCTCAAGGGCTTAGACCGGACGTACCCACAACAGCGTCAGCCCGTCCCGACGTGGGACCTCAATCTGGTCCTCTCCAAACTCACAGGTCCTCCATTCGAACCACTAGCCACCTGTTCACTTTTGTACCTGTCCTGGAAGACAGCCTTCCTCGTAGCCATCACCTCAGCAAGGCGCGTTTCTGAACTCAGGGCGCTTACATCCGAGCCCCCTTATACAGTTTTCCATAAGGATAAAGTGCAGCTTCGTCCACATCCTGCCTTTCTCCCTAAGGTGGTTTCTCCATTTCATATCAACCAGGACATATTTCTCCCGGTCTTTTATCCCAAACCACATGCCACTCGCCAGGATCAACGTTTGCATTCCCTGGACGTACGAAGGGCCCTGGCCTTCTATATTGACCGCACAAAGCACTTTAGAAAGACGACGCAACTCTTCGTTGCAGTGGCCGACCGAATGAAAGGCTCACCGGTCTCCTCACAACGCCTATCCTCCTGGATTACGTCTTGCATCCGGACTTGCTATGACCTGGCAGGTGTCTCAGCACCGCACCTCACCGCTCACTCCACGAGGGCCCAAGCCTCCTCGACTGCTTTCCTGGCACATGTTCCGATACAGGACATTTGTAGAGCGGCGGTTTGGTCATCAGTCCACACGTTTACAGCTCACTATGCACTAGTGCAGCAGTCCAGGGACGATGCTGCATTCGGATCAGCGGTTTTGCACACAGCAATGTCTCACTCCGACCCCACCACCTAAGTTGGGCTTGGGAGTCACCTAATGGAATGGATATGAGCAAGCACTCGAAGAAGAAAAGACGGTTACTCACCGTTGTAACTGTTGTTCTTCGAGATGTGTTGCTCATATCCATTCCAAACCCGCCCCCCGTCCCCACTGTCGGAGTAGCCGGCAAGAAGGAACTGAGGGGGCGCCGGGTCGGCTGGGGTATATATTCAGCGCCATGAAGGCGCCACTCTAGGGGGCTCCACAGCCGACCCGCCGGTGTTGCTAGGGTAGAAAATCTTCCGACGATCGTGCACGCGGCGCGCACACACCTAATGGAATGGATATGAGCAACACATCTCGAAGAACAACAGTTACAACGGTGAGTAACCGTCTTTTATCAGAGCAAACCAGACGATAATGGTAAGAAAACTGATGGGCAGTAACCTCCCAGAAGTTCTATGGAACAAGATGATAAAGCAACCTCTATGTTTTTACTTTGCTTTTGGATACTAATGGCACATTCCTTTGGTGACATGCAATACTTTAGTTGCTCCCAAGAGATCCAAGACTGATAAAAGTTGCTTCACATATTGAAACAAGGAAGTTCATTTGCTTGGAAACTAACAGACTTCATTTTACATGTAAGAGTTACATATCCTGAAAACTGAAGGAGAAGATCTTTGTGCTTCACGGCAAGATTATTTATTCATTTCATAAATTAAAAATTTTACCTAAACCACTGAATTCTGGTATGTGGCATAGACTCCAAAATGTAGTCCCATCTGGAAGTCCACTTGATATAATTTTCCTATAAGCAAGGGAAAACAAAACAATTAAACAAAAAATGGCTTTGGAGGAGTAAAGGTTTTGATACCACTTCATAAAGTTAGCGAGTATGCATAATCTACTTGACTCCAATCTTCATCTTAGATACAGGTATTTTCCCTGCCTTATACTCTTCAGTCTCTTCTTCTGACTGCTTTATTTTATTCATCTGATGAAGTGGGTTTTAGCCCATGAAAGCTTATGCCCAAATAAATTTGTTAGTCTCTAAAGTGCCACAAGGACTCCTCGTTGTTTTTGCTGATACAGACTAACACGGCTACCACTCTGAAACCTTTATTTTATGACTTTGTCCTTCTCTGTAACTTATCTTATACTATTCACTGCCTGGAATTTTTGATTTATGTGTAATGTTTTTGGGTATAGTTTATATTGATCAGTGTTCTTTAGAGTAAAATTGTACAACACAAGATTGAAGTCACTTCTTCATGTGAGTTCATCAAGCTACTCCGTGAAGTTACCATCCCACAATTTGTTAAATAGATCATGATTCACTGGATCAGATTTTCAGAAAACTGTGCGTAATTCATTATTTTTGCCTCCAACTGAACTTTTGTATGTGCTGTATGCAAACGGCAAGGGCACAAATGTGCATATTTTTGCACATGCACAGGTCTGAAAGCCTAGCACTTCTAAATGGGCCAATATGTCAGTTCATCATGGCCTCACGACCAAAAGTCAGCTACTGTAGAACAGAGAGCAGATTTCTGTCTCCTCAGTGTGCAGGCTGCAAGATCAGACTAACAAAACAGTGGCCAAACTAAAACAATGCAGGAGCGATAACAGATCAAAGCTCATTACTGTTTAAGAAATGGGCTTAGCTTGCTTTTTAAAAGTGTCCTGGATCCATAAACACCTACTATTGGCTTTACTGGTTTATTACTTTTTGAAAATTAGATATAGTCAAAAGGCAATTTAAAAGTAAAGCTTAAGACAGCAAACTGCAGATAGTCAATTTTAAGTGTACCTGGTATTTAAGTTGTACTTAGTGACATCTGCTGGAAATGCCTGAACTAGCAGCAATTATCTGCTCTTTTGCTGAGAGAAGAACAGATGTCCCAAATTCGCAACACGTTTTGTAAATTATTGAAAAAAGCTGATGTTACAATTCCAATTTAGCCTCAAAATTTAAACACAAATGTTAATGGACAGCAAGCTCATCCAAGTAGTAAATCAACTAATCTAAGGAGGACTGGATGGCTCAAAGGAAAAATAATAGGTTATAGAGCTATTGCACCTCAAGGTTACAGATTCAAGTCAACTTCAGCGGGATGGAAAATGAAAGCTATTATATGACAACTGTATAATTGCCTTCACCAAATGAACTAGTGCTCTCAGTCCAATTCCTAGTAGACAGGTGTCTTATATCACAAAAACAAACCCTAATTACCATATTTTTAGGATAGGCTGAACAGAAGCAACAAGTTTTAAAACAACAGGGAAACTGAACCTAGGATTCAGAGTAGCAGCCGTGTTAGTCTGTATCCGCAAAAAGAACAGGAGTTCTTGTGGCACCTTAGAGACTAACAAATTTATCCGAAGAAGTGGGCTGTAGTCCACGAAAGCTTATGCTCTAATAAATTTGTTAGTCTCTAAGGTGCCACAAGTACTCCTGTTCTTTTTTTGAACCTAGGGTGTGAGGATAGGATGTTACTTTTCAGATAGGAGTAAAGACACATTCACAAGTATGATTGGCTACTGCCCTGTGCTGTATTAGGTGAAATAAGGACTGATAGTCTTTGAAAACAATCTCCCTCTTTATCAGTAGTTAATGTAGTGCTTGCAAGAGCCTGGATAAAATTATAATGAAGGCACTTTCAAATCAGATAAGACAGAAACTCAGCTGGAAAGTACTAAAAATACGCTCACTTTAAGGCTCTCCTACTACCAAAATTTGGATTGTACTGTTATTCATAAAACTAATATTCGTAAAACCATTAAAATAGTGCAAATGTTTATACTAGACAAATATAACTGCCAGAAAGAACCTGGATCCAAACAATTTATGGGACTAGTTACAAAAATATTAATATGCCTACCTCAAATTTCACAGAATAAGTGTAGCTCAATTCCAGTTTGTTCATGAATTCACCAGGAATCTCCATAGGGGGACCTCCACAATTTAAATTGTTTTTATACGTATGCTTGTAGCTAGCAAGACAGAAATTTTAAAGATTCATACATGTTGACTGGGTAGAGAACTTCACAATTATTTAAAGGTAATTAAGACACTTGTGAAAAATTTAGCCATCTTTTTTCTATCTTTTTGCACCAGCTATACAATTTCTTTATTGAGAATAGGCTTTTGTTGCCCACAATCAAAATGGACTTGGTCTCTCTGCACAAGTGAAGAGTTTGGTTTTGAGGTTTTAGAAAGTTTGAGCAAACATAGTTCAGCCATTTTGGATTATGAGGATAATAGGAAAATAGATCTCCCCATTACTCAACATTCTTGCTGCAGCCAAAACTGATGTGATGAGAAAGCTGAAACACACTAGAGAAATTGCCTTCACTGAAGAAAACACTCAATGGCCACTAATGAGTCAGTTTTATCATCACTGAACATGAGAATGGCCATAAAGGGTCAGTTCAATGATCCATCTAGCCCACAATCCTGTCTTCCAACAGTGGCCAATGCCAGAGGCTTCAAAGGGAATGAACAAAACAGGGAAATCATCAAGTGATCCATCCCCTATCATCCAGTCCCAGAATCTGGCAGTCAGAGGCCTAAGGACACCCAAAGCATGGGGTTGCATCCCCAACCATCTTGGATAGTAGCCAATGATGGACTTATCCTCCAGGAATTTATCTAAATTCTTTTTTGGACCCAGTTATAGTTTTGGCCTTCAGGATATCCTATGGCAATGAGTTCCACAGGGTGACTGTGTGTTGCATGAAGAAGTACTTCCTTTTGTTTTAAACCTGCTGCCTATTAATCTAATTGGATGACCCCGGTTCTTGTGCTCCGTGAAGGGGTAAATAACACTTCCCTATTCACTTTCTCCACACCATTCATGATTTTATAGACTTCTATTAATTCCCCCCTTAGGTGTCTCTTGTCCAAGATTAACAGTCCCAGTCTTTTTAATCTTTCCTCACACGGAAGCTGTTCCATATCCTTAATCAATTTTGTAGCCATTCTCTATATCTTTTCCATTTCCAGTGCATCTTTTTTGAGAAGGGCGTGACCAGAACTGCACATATTATTCAAGGTACAGGCATACCATACATTTATATACTGGCATTATGATAATTACTGTCTTATTATTAATCCCTTTCCTGATGGTTCCTAATATAGTTAGCTTTTTTGACTGCCACTCCACATTAAGCAGAAGTTTTCAGAGAACTATCCACCTCACCAAGATCTTTTCTTGAGTGGTAGCAATTAATTTAGACTTCATTATTTTGTATGTATAGTTGGGATTATGTTTTCCGGTGTGAATTATTTATCAACATTGAATTTCATGTGCCATTTTGTTGCCCAGTCACCCAATTTTGTGAGATTCCTTTGTACCTTTTTGAAGTCTGCTTTGGACTTAACTATCTTGAGGCTACATATATTTGTTGACTAATAACTAGAAATAAAGGATCAAACCTAACTACATTATTATTAGACAAAGGGGATTCGGGGATTTCTGCCAATGCTCCCCATTCCTGTTCTCCTTCCATTGTATGGTAGTTTAAATAAATTCCCAGAATTTTGCAGAATTTTAAAATATGGTGTGCAGAATTTTGAATTTTTTGGCACAGAATTCCATCAGGAGTACTACACACACTTGCTGCTAACAGTTATTTTCTCCATCAAAGCAGTGTTTACAAGTCTTTCCACAATTCTGAATAAACTATGTATATTTAATTGCCATTTTTGAGGATTACACATTTGTCAACAGACACATCAGTACCCATTTCTTGGTGTTTGCTGGAAGGTTTCATTCCTAGTGAGATCTTGCAATAAGCTGCATGCAGCACGAGCCCCACTAAAGTCAGTGGGGTTCTGTGTGGACGCAGGGATTTGCCTGCATGAAGCAGGATCTGGGCTCAGGTTTCAAAGCACTACTGCAGGGGTCAGCAACCTTTCAGAAGTGGTGTGCCGAGTCTTCATTTATTCACTCTAATTTAAGGTTTCACGTGCCAGTAATACATTTTAACGTTTTTAGAAGGTCTCTTTCTATAAATCTATAATATATAACTAAACTATTGTTTTGTGTAAAGTAAACAAGGTTTTTAAAATGTTTAAGAAGCTTCATTTAAAATTAAATTAAAATGCAGATCTTATCAGTTTAGTGCAGTGGTTCTTAACCTGGGGTGCACGCACCCCCTGGGGGTGTGAGATGCCCTTTCTGGAGGTGCGAGACACGCAAGATTTTTTTAGAAGGTAAACCATCAAAAACACAAATTAAGCACAGGCACATAAGTACAACTACTTTGTTTCATCAAACCTATATATTTATTAACATTATACATGTTTTAACGATTGCTATAATATACAAAGTTTTTAAGTTTTCAAGTTTTTAAGCTAATTGTAGTGTAATTTTTTATAAGGGCTGCAGAGCGCTGAGACCAGGCCAGGAGCAGAGCCCTGGGCTGGTTGCTGGTACCCCAGGCCAGCAGGAGGGCTCAGCAGGGCCGGAGGCCTGGACCCCGGCTGGCAGGGGGCCGGGTGGCTGGAATCCCAGACCAGCGGGGAGGGGGCGGCCCCCCCCGCTGCCGGTCTGGGGTTCTGTCCGCTGGCTCCTGCCAGCCGGGGTCTCAGCTGCAGGCCCCGCTCAGCCACTGCCAAATGGGGGTTCTGTTCACCCAGGCTGGCAGTGGGCTAAGTGGTGCCAGTGGCCGGGACCCCGGCAGGCAGCAGCATGCCAGTGAAAATCAGCTCGCGTGCCGCAGGTTGCCGACCCCTGCTCTACTGTTTCTGAGTTATGTAGTTGGCAGAGGAGAATATGGCATTAACTTTGTGAGAAGAGAGAATGTTTTCCCACCCTTACAGAACTTGAAAATCTGCACGGATTTTGCCCAAACTTTATTAAAAATTCCCCTTGGCCAGAGCCTAAAAATAAAGTTTTGTCCCAAAATATATTTCAGAAAGTTTAAACCCAAGCTATACCAGGAAGTTATGTATGAAGCTATTTTGCCCCCACTGGCACCCCGTTCTCCTCCCCCTTGGCTGAAGTCCATAACCTCTTGTTCAGAGTTATGGACAACCTCCATTCCCGAGGTGTCCATAACTCTGAGGTTCTACTGTACAGCTAGGGTGACCAGATGTCCCGATTTTAGGGTCTTTTTCTTATATAGGCTCCTATTACCCCCCACCGCGTCCCAATTTTTCACATTTGCTGTCTGGTCACCCTATGTACAGCGTTAGTGCAGACCAGCCTTCAGAGAGGTGGATTTACTACAGCAACAAACGAACCCCTTCTGTGGCTCTAGTAAGTGTCTATATTACAGCCCCACTGCTGCTCTAGTGTTTCTAGTGTAGACCTGCCCGATAGGCACCAACACAAAAACTGGCTGTAAATGAGGGCTTTTAATCATGTCCAGGTGCATCTGCACTCCAGCCACTCCAGCAGCACAGCGCTGGTACACCAGTTGTGCAGCCATAGTTTCCTACAGCACCAGAAAGGGTTTTCCCATCCCTGTAGGTCAGCGGTTCTCAAACTGGGGGTTGGGACCCCTCAGGGGGTCGTGAGGTTATTACATGGGGGGGGGGGGGGGGTTGTAAGCAGTCAGCCTCCACCCCAACCTCTGCTTTGCCTCCAGCATTTATAATGGTGTTAAATATATTAAAAAGTGTTTTGAATGTCTAAGGGGGGAGGGGGTCATACTCAGAGGCTTGTTATGTGAATAGGGTGACCAGATAGCAACTGTAAAAAATCAGGACAGAGGGTGGGGGGTAATAGGAGCCTATATAAGAAAAAGCCCCCCAAATCGGGACTGTCCCTATAAAATCGGGACATCTGGTCACCAAGAAAGGGGTCACCAGTACACAAGTTTGAGAGCCACTGCTGTAGATAAGCCACATCCCTGAGAGGCAAGGTAGCTTCTTGGGACCAGGGACGTTAGGTCAGGGAAGAATCGTCCCCTCAATTTCGCTGCAGTCACAGCAGGGATGGGGTCGACACTTGACCGATCTAATTTCTAAGGGCAGGCGAGGGCTGTGTCTGTGCGTGAGGCCAGCGGTGCGAGGCTGGCTCCAGCGCCCTTTCTTTCCCCCCAGAGCAGACAATGGCGCCCCACACAAAAGAAAACTCCTGATTCCCAAGCGCCTACAACGACTCGGGCCTCTTTAGCCCCCCCCCGACGCGCCCCCCCCCCCCCGCTGGCGGCTGCATCCGGGTCTCGCCGTCGCGTTCGAGGCGGTGACGTCACTTATATAAAGGCCTGCAGCAGCTTTGTTCGCTCTCTCATTGCGCAGTTGCAGCTCAGTCCGCGAGGACGGGAACGGGAGGGGAGGTGAGTGTCGGCCGGGGCAGGCGGGCGGGAATGGAGCGGGAGAGGAGAGCAGAGCAAGGCAGGAAAGAGGACGCCCAAGGGCTAGGGAAGAAGGGTTATTTTGGAGAGGGTCAGGTCCCGACCTTCCGTCGGGGAGTTAAAACCTCCTCCCGCTCTGCAGCGGGGTGGCCGGGCACTGGCTGCGGTTTGGCGCCGCGCCGCCTTGGTCGGTGCCTTGCCGGGGTGCGCGCGCGTGGGTGGGGTGTCCAACCGCGTGAGGCGCGGTGGCCGCCATTTTAGGTGTAGGGTAATTGTCGGGTCCCGCGGGGTGGGCCTCGCGGGGTGTGGGTGTGTGCGCGCGCGCGGGGGGGAGGGGGCGCGGCTCGGCTCTTTGTTGCGGTGGGGGTGGCTCGATGCCGGGCAGACACACGTGGCCTGGTGGTTCCCAGTTTCGCTGCCGAGGCCACCCGCCTCTCCGGTAGGAGATTATCCCCGCCAAACGGGGCCGCCATTTTGTGGTAGTGTCGCGAGACTGTTGAGGGTCTAACGCTCTCCTCCCGCCGTGCCTGGGGCTCACGTGCCCCCGCCTTTGTCTTGGTGGCCGGCTGCTGGTCCCGCGTGCTCTCCGCTCCCGCGCCGCAGCGCGCGTCCAGCCACCGCGCGCATTGTGGCTGCCGAGCCCGCGGTATGCGGGGGGGCTCTGGTTTTCCCGCCACTGGCGGTGCGGGGGGGGAGGGGGGAGCAGCCGTGGCACATTCCTCCCGTAGTTACTGACTCCCATCTGCGCTACAGCGGCGGTTTGCACCCGGCCCCGGGGGCAGCGTGGCGCGGCCCGGCTCCGTTTGTTAGCAACACGTTGAAAAACGGACCAGGGTGTCCAAAGTAGGCTTGTACGGCGTTTGGAAATAAGAGCCGACTGGCCGAAACCGGCCTGAAGCGAATTAGTCGGAGATGGTTTTGCACCATTTTAAACGTAGCTGCAGGGTCCTGCTTCTTTCCCTCTGGTAAAGGATTTTGCTTTGTTGCCATAGGACTTAAAAATTGCTCCTTCTGCCCATAAAACGTCATTCCTACATCATGAGCAGTTAGAGCAGGGCTTATTAAGGTCTCATCAGCAAAAAAAAAAAAAGTTTGTTTCCCTGTATTTTATAGCATGTTTGTCTTCCTTCTAGATGATTCAAATTATATAGGGTCATCTGTTAGAAATACTATTAGGATGCTAATTATGAATATTGCTTTGTAAAATTGATACTGTATTTTGTGTCCAGCTATCTCATTCTTTCATACAAATGGTCTCTGTTTCTTTCACTCTGAAGTTTCTAACTGACTTGGTTAGGAGAAGTCACTTTTATATGGAGAGGGAGGGCGAGAGTTGAAATACATTCTGGCGTTCACAACCTCTTACAAAAGAGAAATAAAGTTTCATAAATCTAATGCCATGTCTCACTAATAGAACTTACTTATGTTTAATAGGTCCTACTAGAGTCAAAATGGTTGAAGCGGATCGTCCTGGGAAACTGTTCATTGGTGGACTGAATACAGAGACAAATGAGAAAGCTCTTGAGGCTGTATTTGGCAAATATGGGCGCATTGTGGAAGGTAAAAATAAAATTTCTGAATGGTTACTAACTAACACACTAAAAGTTGTGCTGTGATGAATCTTACAGAATTGATCAGCTGAAGTGATATTACTTTCATAATCCTCTAAGAAGTACTGAGCACGTTGTAAGGGGTAGGTTATGCTGTGAGCTTTATGAAAAGTAGAATAACATTTAGATTTGTATTGTAGTTCTCTTGATGAAGGATCGTGAAACCAACAAGTCCAGAGGATTTGCTTTTGTCACATTTGAGAGCCCAGCAGATGCAAAGGATGCTGCCAGAGATATGAATGGAAAGGTATGATGTTTGATAAAACATGCTTGTTCTATCACTAGTACAGTGCAGTGTCAATCTTAATTATTTGAACTTAATAGCAGTGTGCTTTACGAACTAGACTTGTATTAAGACCTGAGACAAGTCCTACTGTAATGAATGACTAAATTTCTTTTCTGCTGCTAAACTTACAAATGCTAAACGTAATCTTTGCTACCACTGTAGAAGTGGCATTTATTAAAGCTTCTCTTCCTGTCCCAGGATTTGGGGATTGGGTGAAAGCTTCCTGCTAGTGAGAATAAGAGGGAAGCTAATTTATGTATCTTTGAAAATCAGGATGCCTTTCAGATGGAGTTTTTAGCTTTTTATTATCATACAAATTCTTACCCTATCAGTTTGTAAAGCCAAAAGCTACATAACTCTTATCAAAGTCTAAATTTGGTTATGAACAGCATCTACAGTACTGAATTGATAAATACAACTTTTTAATCTGGAAAGATTGGAGTCTCCATGGGCTAAATATTGACATATTTTTATAACTACAAAGTTAAAGAAAAACAGTTCCATTTGTTTTTGGAATTTGATACAGTTACTCAAGTCTTTTAGCATTTATCGGTCCTGCTGTAGAGGAGATGGATAACGGATATCTGTGTTTAATAAACACACACTACCAGACCTAAGCGTGATAAGGAAGGTGGCTTGTCAGCTATATCATTCAATAGTAGTAACAACAATGATTGCATGTATTCTCCTTTCTCAAATCTGGCAATTTAACTAGGAACAGTAACTTCGATGATAGGAAAGGATTGAATTGTTTCATTTACTCTTATATGCGAATAATGTAGCTATACATTGTCAACTTTTTATGAAATAATTGCAAAGGCCCAGGGTAGTAATGGGGATACGTAGCCTTTGATCAGTAGGTCACAGGCTAGTATGTAGTCCAGGGTGATATTGCAAAGTTGATTGCAGTTGCCTTCCCTGTGGGAAGTGTCTGCTGTTGCTGACCAGCATCACAGCCCTCCTTTTTGCAGTCTCAAGATCTGAACAACTATGTAGCAGGACTGAATTTACTTTTTCCTTGGAGCTGTCCCCTCTAAATCAATGGACATGTTGATGGGGCAGTTGAGGAAGCTTGTATTGATATTACTTGTCTTCTGTACCTAGAGTTTTTTAGTTGTTTGACACTCTTCACAATTTGGATTATATTCAATCATATGTTATGTTTTGAGTGCATATCTTAGTGTGATTAAGCATTATATTTTGCAATGTTTCAATAGCTTTTTAGTAAGTATCTATGGAATCCTGGGAATGGAACATCAATGTGCTGGTAGCGTTCTTAGTTAAAATATTTAATTTCAGCAAAGTTCTCTTAATCCTTGCCTTATGTTGTGTCTCAGTGACAATCAAACAGTAAAAGCTAGCTATAGCATGACTTGCTGTCAAACTGTTTGAATATGTGCTCATGCCCAACTTAGTGTTACAACTTGTGCCATCATTTCAGAGATGAGCAGTCTTTCTGAGGCAAAGTTCACAATCATGTGACTTGGAAGGCAATCTCTTTTACTGACTTGTAGACAGTTCCTTAAAGGTGCTGTTATTCCAGGATTTACCTCAAAATATGCAGGTTACTGTAATACTGAGAACTATGTAGCACAATTCTAAAGTCCTCTTAAATACAGTTTAAACCAGAGTGGCTTGAAATAATTTTATGCTTTAGCTGCAGCGGCACTGGAGATTAGTGACTGGCTGAGAGGATTTGATCATTAGGCAATGTGTGTAGAGTACTATTCTAAAACTCCTCTTAAAACAAATGATTGCTTATTCTTATTTTAGGTCTTCTGTATTACAGTATAAGATTGGCCACACTTGGAACTTTTAGAACAAATGCCCAGTGTATTAGCTAAAATAGTGGCTTGTTTATATAATGTTTCATTTTATTTCTTTGAGGAGATCTGTGCATTCTAACATAGTGAACCTTAATAAAGTGGTGCCTTTGGGGTTATGAGCACCCTCTCAATTCCCGTAATGTTCTGAAGAGTGGTCCTAAGTGTCCAACAGCCTTTGATTCCTTCTTCCTGTGGTAAACTGCAGATGCATGGAATGAAGGTCCTTGCATGGAAAATCTTTAAAAACTTTATCATATTTTTAATAGTAGCTTACTTAGTTTCTGTGCCACAGAACAGTTTAAATATCTGCATCTGCTTAAATTTGGACCCACTGCATTCTGGGTCAATTATGGGCAATCCCAGAGGAAAAGTGAGGTAAAGTGGTATCTTTTGTGTTTTTGTTTTTGTTTTTTTTCCCCTCTCTCTCTCTCTCTCTCTTAAGCAAAGAGAGGGACAGGCAAAAAGGTGTAGGTGAGACATGTCTTGTATTGGACCAATTTCTGTTGGTGAGAGAGACATTACCTCACCCACCTTGTCTCTCTAATATCCTGGGACCAATATAGCTACAACATTGCATCCTTCATCTTTTAGTCATTTGAACGTTGTGGAAGATATCCCAACGCTGGTGCTCTGTAATGCTATTCCTCTGAGACACCTTAGGTCAGAAAAGACTCATGCATTCCTCCAGGCTTTCTATAGGACAGAGCTCCCATAAGCCAGAGGCTTGTTTCCATCTTTAGATCTTTACCTTGTTCCCATAAAGGGGCCTCTTTGGTTCTATGGTTTCCTAAAGTGGGAAAGCAGCAGAAGCTTTCTGTATAGGGAGTAGCAGCTTAAACCAGGTGCAGGATTGTTGGGATACAGCAAGACTGACCTCTGGGAAAAAAAGGCCGTGTGGGAGTTCTACGCTTTTGGTTCTTTCTGTCATCTCAAGTCCCAAGTCTTCCCAACAGCACAAAAGAGAGTGGTCGAGTTATTCTGTCTTTTACACTCACTTCTAATAATTCTCAAGTTTGATGGTTGCTGGGGGTCAAGATAGCTTTGCTTTGTTCTCTGTTCGGGATGGATGATTCTCATCCTTGTGGAGTGAAATTACCACAGATCACTGGGTTTGGGCTGCTGTTTGGTCCGTATGAGATTGAGTTCCATCCTGTGCTGCCTCCTAGCTTCTTTCCTATACGTTTTCAGAAATCCCTTACGTGATCCACTATTCAGGGTAAAACTGAGTTCTGTAATAAGGATGGGCGTCAAAAGAAATGTTCAAGCAGTACAGAAGAAATTGCTTCATAGATGCTTCGTCATTCTAAAAAGACTGTCTTCATCCCATGATGGGTTTAAGGAAACTGAACAATTACATGAGTTCAAATTACATGTAGTACCACAAACTTTTATCCCTGTTTTTTTTCTCTCTGAAACTGGTTCAGGCATAAAGCATATACTTTTACGCTGCAGTCAGATTAGCTCACAAAGTACTTTTGCTTCTTCATAGATGGTGATCACTACAGATATACCCTCTCTGGAACTATCCTAGGCTCCACTAGCCAAGGCTTTTCTACTAATGAAGGCATTTGCCAGATACTCTTAATGTAGGTGCTCACGGTGCAGTTTTCCTGAGATTATAGTTAACATGCTCTCCATGACCTTTCAAGGACACTTCCAGTCATACATTTATATGATTTTAGGTATGACCTCTGCCTACCTGCGGAGGAGATTTTTGCATCAGTGGTTGGTAGTGCCATACAGTCCAAATATAGGTGATTTAGGTATACTGTTTATTATTTTACTGAAGGCTGTCCTAGTCATCAGTGGGCTGATAGGTCTTTCTAGTACCAACTATTGCAGATGCATTCAGTTTGGTCTGAGAAAGTGGACAATTTATGGTCAGTAAAACATATGGAAAGCCAAACTCTCTCTAAGTGTCTGGTTGCAGGCCATCAGGTGAACTTGAAAATCCTTTCTGCTGTTCAGTCAAGCACCATATAATACAAAGTGTGTCAGGACAGTATGACAGCCCGTGTATTATGATAGCAAGCAAGGAAGTGCTCATTTCTAGCTGCTCAGTCAGTGAACCTGGACCTGTTACCTTGCTAATAATGAAAGTATTTACCGTTTTTGCAGCCCTGCCCATCTTGGCTAATTGAAGTTGAAGTCAGACTACAGAAACAGTTAGCAATGAGCAGTATAAGAGGAATGACATGTCTATTAAATGTCTGCCAATGCACAAACTAATTCACTGACATCTTACACTTTAGCTAGCATGATGTTACTTCAAGGTTTTAAGTATTAATAGCACACCTTGGTACTGTTTCTTGGCAATCTTTACAGCTGTTGTCAAGGGTAATTCTCTAATCCTCACTTAATAAGAATCTCCCCAGTCCACCTTTATAGGGTTATACTGATTGCCCATAGGTAGTGCACCAGCAACTGTAGTTCTTTGTTGGGTCGGGACCGGTGTGGCTTTTATGACCATGGCTCTGAACGTCCGTACTTGTTGCAGAGTATCTAGAGACCAGGTCCCTATTCTAGGCACTGCACAAACTAGAACGGTGATCGCTGCCCCCAAAGAGTTTATAAAACTAAGCTTAAGATATGATCCAACTATTGGATGTGCTGTGGTCATAAGGCTGTCTTGGACCCAGCAAAGGATAAGGTTTTAGTAAAACCATTGTTCTGCTGATACAACACTAAACAGTTAAAGGTGGCTTGGGGTTTTATATCAAGTTATTGTTAGCTGCCATTGTAGTAACCACTATTTAAATTTCTGACCTTTTATGGACACAAGGAGAAAGGGAAATAATTAAAACATTTTAACTTTAAGACTTTAAAATTAAGGGTTTTATTTTTAATTATTTTTTCATCTGTAGTCTCCTTTTTATAGGGTAGACCCCTGTTTGAGCTTTCTCAGACGGCACTGAAGATTGTATTAGCTGTCTAATCCCAAAAAGACTGTTCATTTAGATTGTCTTGAGCTGTTGGAATTAAATCTGTTTATTTTAGAATCAAACAAGTAGCTTATAGGTAGGAAAAATAAAAGCAAAGATAAAATAATGCAGCTTGTCACTATTGCTTGTTTTCTTCACTTGCATCCTAGCTGATGGTAAAACACAGGCTCTGCACATCATCCTGTTAGTCACTTAAGACCTTTGCAAACTTACTAGCATTGGACTGTCCCAGGCATTTGTAGCTGGCCTCTTGTCACAGGTTCACAGCACCTGCTACAGAAGGTGGTGTTATCTTGGCCAAGTAAGCCAGGCTTTCATTGAACAGAAAGCAAAAAAAAAGGGAATAGGTGACAACAGGCACTTAAAGCTTGCATTCCAGGTATTCAGAACTTAGACTATGCCAGATGGTCAAAGAGGTATTTTGGTATCAGAATAGCAAAGGCCCAAAAGTGGCAGGAATCTACAATGAGCCAGGAGAAGTTGGGGAGAATGGTCATGATAGAGCTTGCTCCTTCCAGTCTTTCTGCTGTCTCTTAGTGACCTCTTCAGACAAACTATGTCCAAGAAGTGATTGCATCCTCATGCAATTGAAACTAACCAATCAAAACACTTGCTTCCGTTTCTAGACTATTTCAGCTCATCATGACAACTGATGGCTTTTCCATGAGCCTTGAAGATGCCTTATCATAGTAGTTCTAATTTAAACAATCCAGTTTACCAATATTTGTGTCTTCAGTTTGTATCCAACAGACTGAGTTGGACTCTTGGGTAACAGATGCAGTGGGAGAGTGCTTGTACTGCACCATAGAGAACTAATTTCTATAAAGCTTCAAAGATGTGGGTGATAAGGGGGTGTCACCACCTATAGGCTGCAGACACCTCTCTTTACTGGTGAGTGATGGCCTCATAATCACTAACTGCAGAAAGGGAGAACAAAAATAATCAATTGGATTCTCTTTAATGAGATGTATTTAGCGCAGCATTTTTGTCCTCTTTGAGTTCTGGGCAGAGTAGATGTGCAGAAATCTAAATAACACACACCTTTCACAGAGCTTGCAGTCTTGGTAGATAGGCTCAAATCCTTTAAGGACTCTTGACTCTTTGATTGCAGAACTTTTGATAATCCAGCGTATAATAGGCTGGTAATAAAGCAGCCGTAAAACTTTGAGTTTACTTGTTGAATATATTGAACACTGAGCTTTGTATTATGGCCCCACAAGGCACCCATTTTTGTAGAGCCGTGCCTTTAAATCTAGAATCTAGATCTAGAATCAGCTCTTGCTTTAAAAAAAAAAAAAAAATCTATCCCTAGTGGTTTCAGAGAACCTTGAAAACAACATAAACTGAGTGTCACGTTTTTGAGTAGGCAGCCTGATGCAGTAGTGCAAAGGTATCAACTGCCCAGTTCAGTTCAGTGTTAATTCTGAAACTGCCTTTAGTTTTCATGCCAGTTTTAATTTAGTTCATGGCTGATCATCTTAGCAGAAACATCAAGTGAATGCGTCCAACTGCCTTCCCATGTGCCAAAAGCTCCAGCTGACAAACCTTTAAGCTTCATCCCTGGAACTTCTGATGCCACTGTAGTTTGGTACAAAAATCCTATGGCCTATTGAAAACTGAAACTGGAGGTAGTAGTACATACATAGAACATATTATTTAAAACAGACGTATGTTCTAATTTAAACACCACAAAAATACCAGAGTTCTAATTTCTGAAATTGCTGCAGATTTTCCTTACGTGCCACAGGAGCAAAGGACCTTCCTGTAGAATGTATTCCTTCTGAGTACATTCCCAGTTGTTTATACTGGCATTCTGAAGATTCAAAGCTGTTCTAGAATTACATTATAAATTAAGTAGGCTTGTAAAAGCCCAGTAACAGGAAAGCTGAATAGAAGAATGGCTCTACTGGGTCAGACCAATGGTCCATCCAGCCCAGTTGCTTATTTAAGACATAAAAGCATAACTGAGCACTGAGTAAAGCAGCTTCTTTTTTTAGTCACTAGATGGGAAAGCAATTAAAGTGGAACAAGCAACCAAGCCATCCTTTGAAAGTGGTGGTAGACGTGGGCCACCGCCCCCTCCAAGAAGCAGAGGTCCTCCCAGGGGCCTTAGAGGTGGAAGAGGCGGAAGTGGAGCAAGAGGACCACCTTCAAGAGGGAGTCACTTGGGTATGTATTTACATATCTGATTATACTTGGACAACATGCAAGACTATCCGTTTTGGAAGGTGACAGTATCCTTCTGAAAAATCAAGCCACTGAATAAAGTATTCCTTGTTTTTAAATTAAAACAGATCAAATTTCTGGTCTGTGGAGTCTGTATAGTGGGTCCTGCATAACCTTGAGGGTAGGATGTGGTCAAATCTGCTTTTAGGCTGTTCTGTTCCTTATTTGGCCACACTCTCTGGAAACAGTGGACTTGTGCATTGTCTAGGCTGTGACCATGTAATCTGATTTACGTTGCTCTTCCTCCTTTGGTCACACTGCATCTTTTATTCCTGACTGGGGCTTCCCAGATTTGACTGCTGTACCAAAAAAAGGGCCATTTTGGAATTTCAGGGAGCATGCATGTGGTCAGTGTTGCAGTTCTAAGTTCCTCCTTCAGATTTCTGCTCTGGCTTGATGGTACTGATTTGCCACTGCTTAAGCATCTCAAATTTTAAACATTTAAACTGCAGCAATATAAAAAATGGCTTATCTAGTTCTTCACGTAAATAACCGGTTGTCTTACTCTTTATCTTTTTAGGCTCTTCTAGAGGGCCACTTCCAATGAAAAGGGGTCCACCTCCACGAAGTGGCGGACCTCCACCTAAAAGATCGGCACCTTCAGGGCCAGTGCGTAGCAGTAGTGGAATGGGAGGGAGAGGTAAGAAGTTGTTCAATGTTTTTCTTTTTGGTTGTCTGGAATAACGAGGCTGGATTTATCCATGCCTGTAACAAATCACCAGTCACTTTAAATCAAATTCATTGTTTGTTAGGTATACAACCACAAACATTATACTATTAACCTCTTCACGTCAGCAGAACTTTCAGGTTTGTGACTTTTTAAAGATGTTCCTCTACTGCTGTTTCTTAGTTTGACTAGCAGAGCCATGAAACAGTATTGCACGGAATGCAGACTATAGCAAAGTGATCTCCTAAATAACTCTGAACTATGCTGTTAATATAACTTTGCATTTGAGGAACGTCCTCTGCAGCAGTTGTCATTCATTCTTGCTTCATTTTTAAACAGTTGGTTTACCTGAATTGTCCTTCTTTAAAGCTCCTGTATCACGTGGAAGAGACAGTTATGGTGGTCCTCCACGCAGAGAGCCAATGCCATCACGGAGAGATGTCTACATGTCGCCAAGAGATGATGGTTATAGTACAAAAGACAGGTAAAGTTAATGCATTATAGTTAAAGCTTAATACCAGGGTCCTGATTTCTAATTTTGCCTGCAGAGAATTATGCTCATCTATGAGGAGCTGGTTGAGAATTTGAAAGTGGAGGGTAGCTTTCGTGAAAGTGATCATGAAATGATAGAGTTCATGATTTTAAGGAATGGTAAGAGGGAGAACAGCACAATAAAGAGAGTGGATTTCAAGAAGGTAGACTTAACCAAACTCAGGCAGTTGGTTGGTAAGGTCCCATGGGAAGCAAGTCTAAAGGGAAAAACTAAGTCAAATTACAAAGGATGAATATAACCAATTAATGCAAGTATGTAGGGACAAAATTAGAAAGGCCAGGGTCACAAAAACAGATTAAATTAGCTAGAGACATAAAGGGTAACAATAAAGCATTCAGAAATACATTAGAAGCAAGAGGAAGACCAAGGACAGTGTAGGCACGGTACACGATGCTGGTGAGGGAGTACAATAACAAAATGTGGAAATGGTGGAAGTGCTAAATGACTTCGTTTCAGCTTTCACCAGAAAGGTTAGTAGCAATTGGGCGTCTAACATAATGTGAATACCAGTGAAAATGAGGTAGGATCAGAGGCTAAAATAGGGAAAGAACAATTTAAAAATTACCTAGACAAGTTAGATGTCTTCAAGTCGCCACGGCCTGATGAAATACATCTTAGAATACTTAAGAAGCTAATTGAGGAGATATCTAAATATTAGCAGTTGACTTTGAAAAGTCATGGATTCCAGAGGACTGGAAAAGGGCAAATGTAGTGCCCATCTATAAAAAGGGAAATAAGGACAACCTGGGGAATTACAGACCAGTCAGCTTAACTTCAGTACCTGGACAGATAATGGAGCAAATAATTAAATAATCAACTTGCAGATAATAAGGTGATAAGTAACAGCATGGATTTGTTGAGAACAAATTATGTCAAGCTAATCTAATAGCTTTCTTTGATGGGGTAACAAGTGGTAGATGTATATTTTGACTTTAGTAAGGCATTTGATACTGTCTCACATGAACTTCTCATAAACAAACTAGGGAAATACACCCTAGATGGAGCTACTATAAGGTGGATGCATAACTAGTTGGAAATCAATTCCAGAGAGTAGTTAGTTATTGGTGGTTCACATTCAAGCTGGAAGGGCATATTGAGTGGGCTCCTGCACGGATCCGTTCTGGGTCAAATTCTGTTCAACATCTTCATCAGTAGTTTAGATAATAGCATAGAAAGTACGCTTACAAAGTTTGCGGACGATATCCAGCTGGGAGCAAGTGCTTTGGAGGATAAGATTAAAAATCAAAATGATCTGGAGAAATGGTCTGAAGTAAATAGGATGAAATTCAATAAGGACAAATGCAAAGTGCTCCAGTTAGGAAGGAACAATCAATTGCACACATACAAAATGGGAAATGACGACTGCCTAGGAAGGAGTTCTGTGGAAAGTTAACTGATGATCATACTGGATCACAAGCTAAATATGAGTTAACAGTGTAACACAGTTTGGCGGGGGCAGGAAGCAAATGTCATTTTAGGATGTATTAGCAGGAGTGTTGTAAACCAGACATAAGAAATAATTCTTCCGCTCTACTCCATGCTGATTAGTTGTGAAGTGGAGTATTCTGTCCAGTTCTGGGCACCACATTTCGGGAAAGATGCGGACAAATTGGATAAAGTCTAGAGAAAAGCAACGAAAATGATTAAAGGTCTAGAAAACATGGCCTGTGAGGGAAGACTGAAAAAATTGGGTTTGTCCAGTCTGGAGAAGAGAAGACTGGCGATTCAAGTACATACAAGGTTGTTACAAGGAGGAGGGAGGAAAAATTGAAGTAAGGATGGATTAGGTTGCACGTTAAGAAAAACTTCCTATGAGGATGGTTAAGCGCTGGACAAAATTGCCTAGGGAGGTTGTGGAATCTCTATCATTGGAGATTTTTAAGAGCAGGTTAGATAAACACCTGTCAGGGATGGTCTAGATAATACTTAATCCTGTCATGAGTGCAGGGGACTGAACTAGATGACCTCTCAAGGTCCCTTCCAGCCCTATGATTCTATGATACCTCATAAATAATACAACTATCACTTTTTTCTAGTTATTCAAGTAGAGATTATCCAAGTTCAAGGGATACAAGAGATTATGCACCACCTCCAAGAGATTATGCATACCGTGATTATGGTCATTCCAGCTCACGTGATGAGTACCCCTCTAGAGGATACAGGTACCTAGCATTGTATTTTTCTCAACTTCAGACACACCCTGTGTCAACACTGATTTGTAGTAAGTCTCAGCAGTTTTTCTTCTTATAGTGATCGTGATGGCTATGGTGGTGGACGCGATAGAGACTATTCAGATCATCCAAGTGGAGGCTCTTACAGAGATTCATATGAGAGTTATGGTAAGGACCCATTTTGAGGATCTTGTAGCAGAGTTTGTAAAGGCTTCCTAATCCTGATTTACTAGGCTGCTTGCATTTAAGGGGGATTGTCACATTCAGTTTTTTCCTCACAGTGAAAGTGAGAATGCAATTTAGTTTATTTAACAAGATGATCAAATGATTACCATAACCTAACGAAGCAAAGTCTACAGTTCAGAATTGCAACTATCACTGGAAAATATGGCTGAGTTTCTTCTCTAAAAATAACAAGCTGTTCTGGAATATCCCCCAAAAGAGCCTGCTTGAAATAAACACCGTCTTCAGTCCTTTCAAACAGTCTTTAAATTCATTCGCTGCCTGATACACAGCCCCCACTATAAATGTCCCAACATGGCAGATTATATTATGAACATCTCAATTCATACAAAAGAGTAACAGTAAACTTTAGTGCAGCAATTCTGTAAATTCAGATTTAAATTGTTATATATAACTTATAGTGTTGCCATATTACCTGACCATTGACCCTGCAGGTAACTCACGTAGTGCTCCACCTGCACGAGGGCCCCCGCCATCTTATGGTGGAAGCAGTCGCTATGATGATTACGGCAGTACACGAGATGGATATGGAAGTCGAGAAAGTTATTCAAGCAGCAGAAGTGATGTCTACTCAAGTGGTCGTGATCGTGTTGGAAGACAAGACAGAGGTCTTCCCCCTTCCATGGAAAGGGGTTACCCTCCTCCCCGTGATTCATACAGCAGTTCAAGCCGCGGAGCACCCAGAGGTGGTGGCCGTGGAGGAAGCCGGTCTGATAGGGGTGGAGGCAGAAGCAGATACTGAAAAACAATCATAAACTTTTGGACCAAGACAGATTACTTCTCACAAACCCAAGTGGAAGTTGTTCTATCTTTACTACCAGAGGACTACTAAAAGGAAAAGTTGTTCTTACCTTTTTTTATTGTTGCCTGTTAAGTTTCCCCCACCATGATTTTTATGCTTTTGTGAGGAAAAGTTAAAACAATGTTTAATTTCATTTCAAAATTGTTAACATTTCTTTCAAAAAGCAGATGTTAAATGTATAAAAGTTGAGCTGTGTACTAGTGTTGTAACTTTCAAAGTAAAAGTTTCCCTGAAATGCCACACTTCCCATCTGATTTTCCTCATGAATGGAACAAGCAGTTCTAAGATCTTCCACACAACATCTAGCCATCTAAAATGGAGATGGATCGTTCTACACATTCAAACTCTCATTCTAAACAAATTAGTTACTTGGAGGGTGGTGGGGATGTGCCACACTATAATTTCAGTTTCCTCTTGGTTCTGAAATCACACAATATTCCCAGTTCAAAATTTCTTCAGATCCTTGTGTAAAGAAAAAAATCAGGATTCCATTCAGTCACTAAACCAGAAACAGCAAATGGATAATGCTGACCATACTTTGCCTTCCTACTGTTTTGCTGGGAATTTGCAAGGACCTCTCCCCCAAAATAAACCATTTACATGTAATAAGTCAACTACAGAATACTGTAAATAAAAGGTTTGACCAGTTCCATCAAAGAAGCTACAAAACGATGCTTACTCATACTGTTTCAAATTTTTGCAACTCTGTGTAGTGTCTCACTTTTAAAGGAACATCTTTGATTCCAAAGGCAAATGGAGAAAATAAGATAAGCAAAGAAGTCTTTCTCTCCAACTTCTCAAAGGCTTATGACTTCATAAAAACAAGTGAATCTTTCAGCATTCCACAACAGATTTAAAGCATCAAATGCCTGTGAAACAGCAAAGATGGGTAAGCAAAGCAAACTAGTTTTTCAGTCTGTCAAAATTGAACCAAATTACCTTCCTCTTAGTACAGTAAGACAAGCTGTACGTCATGGCAATGGAAGTGCTTTCTGTATTTAAAACAATATCTTATGGAAAAGCAATGCTGGAAAGCATTAGAAGTCTTCCAAATTCAACATTTCTTCTTGTGGATATAAAGCATGTATGGCATCAATTTTGAAACTAAAGCGTTTAAGAATGCAGCTCGTAGACAAAATGTGTTGCAAAGTAGGGTTGGGAGGGGGAATTCTATGCCCAGTATGTTTCATTGAAGACACTTAAAACAAGCTGCATATACTATATTTCTAACAAATATTAAAATCCTGATGAAATCAGGAATTGGCTTGGATTGCCAAATATATCAGCTCGGATATTGGGCATTTTCAAGCAAGCCATTGCAAACTTGACGTTTAGTTGGATGCCTGATTTTATTTTAGTTTTGTGACACTGCATTATATGGGGAAATTCTAGTACAAGTGGCAGAACCTGTGGTGAATTGTCATGTCCCAGGTAGAGCCATGAAGTTCAAAAGATGCTCTTGAATATAGTAGACTTGAAGACCTCCAACTAAAAAAAAAAACCTTGTTACTACTCTAGTCCTCAAAATAAATTTGCCGTTCATCTTATGGATTTAACATGGCAGTGCACCATTGGAAAGGAATGAGAATCCATAAGCCATGCAACCTATCACTAAGCCATTCCAGTCCATTCCAAGCCAGTGAACCTTCCACCACTTAAAGAGAAGTAGTAAAACTTGAAACACATTAATCTGCAAACCCAAGCTTGTGACTTTTCTGGGACCGGGACAGTTATAGGTTGGATAACCATTTTAAATCTGTTCTAGCTCTGTCATATCTATTTTAATTGTTGCAGGTTGATTACCTTCAAAGGCATGATGGTCCGAGGTACAGTTCAGACATGTCTGCATGGATAAGTGACAGCAGCTGTAACAGAAGGAAAGGTAAATTATATAATAGCATTGTAACTTTACAGAAATTTCCTTTTTTTCCATGCTCAAACTTTTGATCTCACTTTTTTGGGCGGGGGAGACCATGCCTGTTTTCATGCTTGAAAGCAGAATTTTTAGGATGCTTGAACAGAGTACTTTAGCAGGTTGGGAAGTGGCAAGGATGACTGGGAGGGACTTGGACCAAATGCATACACAGAGGCCATGTCTATGTGAGATGCACTAGCTCAGCTAAGAGTTCAGAAAAGAGTAGTTAAACTAGCACAAACTGCTGTACGGATGCTTATTTTGGTTTTTTAGTTCGCTTTTTTAGCTTTAATTTAAATTTGTTCCTGAGATAATGAAGCTAAGCCAAAATAAGCCTGTTTAAAAGAAAATGTCCATGCTGCTTTTGCAGTTTAGCTTTAATTTTTAACCAGTGCCACCTTCTTTATGGAGATTTGATCCAAAATCATATGACTGAGCTTAATTTAATATCTAATGATATTTGAGTTTGCTTTTGCTGAGGTTCTCCAACTAAACTGTGGAACAACAGACAAATGAAGCAAAACAGCTCAAGTTCTGTAGGTCATTTGCTTATTGTGTAGCATAACAAAGCCTACCTCTTTCACATCAGTGCACATTCCCTTTAATCAGGGGCCCAGCAGGCACAGGAACAGATGTTTCTAGTTTGCTGGGACAACTTGAATAAGGATGAAAGGATCACAGAAACAAATATCTTCCCCCAAAAAGCATAAAAGCAGATGGATTATTGCTCTGTTAACACAATTTTACCAAAAAGTCTCCAACCAGACAGTTACAGTAGCAAAGATGTGGGTTAACTTGTATGTTGGGTGAACTTCAAAACCTAACAAAGCGTAGAAAAGATGGGACATTCCCATTTAAAAGAAACTACATGAAAAATCTATACTCTAAAAGAGAACCTGCAGTAAAACATGGCTTGTTTGCTCTCTAAAATGCTGCTTTAAAAAAACTGAAATAGGGAAGCAGGTACTGCGAGTTTTTAGCTGACAAGGGTGGAGCATGTCACATACCAGTGTGACTCTTACTGTGTTGCGTGTTTTCACGTTCTTTTGGAATTGTCATTTAAAAGTATGGCCCCCAGGGGATTACGTAGCTGCTCTATTCCCTATCAGAATGTAATAATATTGCTTTGTAACTTATCTTGACTACTTAAAGATATTTTGACATGAGGAAGAAAATATTTACTATCTAGGGTGCACTATTAATTTAGAACCCTGTTTTACTCTAGGATTTGTTCCTGCACTGATTTACTTTTTCCCACTACATGTCTAGGACAGTATAGTGGATGCAACAAAAAGTTGTGGCCAGCCCACATTCCTATTCCTTATATCAATAATACGTGACTCTGGAAAAGTAAAATTAATTAAAAGATCTCCATCTCAATTTGCTGTTAGGATCAGTATTAACATCTCTAAGCCAGTGGTTCTCAACCTTTCCTCATTACTTCAGGAGTATGATTTGTCTTGCATACCTCCAAGTTTCACCTCACTTAAAAACTACTTGCTTACAAAATCAGACATAAAAACACAAAAGTGTCTCAGCGCACACTTACTGAAAAATTACTTACTTTCTCATTACCGTATAATTATAAAATCAGTTTGAATATAAATATTTTACATTTCAGTATATAGAGCAGTATAAACAGGTAATTGTCTGTATGACGTTTTAGCTTGTACTGACTTCACTCGTGCTTTTATATAGCCAGCTGTAAAACCAGCCAAATATCTAGATGACTTGATGTACCCCCGGAAGACCTCTGTGTACCCCTGGTTGAGAACCACTGCTCTAAACCACCACTAACTGGAGCCCAGGGTCAGGGTTAAGGTCCATCTGGGAACTGAGAGACCCAATTTTATTACCAAATTGGCTACAGGTGATTTTTTGTGGCATTGTACAAACCACTTAATCTCTGCCTTTTGTTTCCTTACCTATAAAAGTTACCAACCTCATGGTGGTAAATGACAAAGCTGTTGAGTGCTCTGAAATCCTCTCATGGAAGGTTTAGTACAGAATTAACTTTATCTGAGTCCAGGGCTCAAAAAAATCTTGCCAGTGGCAAATAGGAAGACAAATTCCTAGCCTTAACAGCTGTTAATACAACCATCAAAAGTAAATCAGAGTATGTTTGCAGAATCTGAAAAAGTACTCAACTGCTGCTCCATTTTGCGGTGCATCTCTAGTGTGAAACTGATATTTAAAAATGTTTCAGTGACGGTAATTCCAAACTTTGTGGGCGAACAAACTCTTAAATTGACACTGTTCAGGAAAACTTAAAAACATCAGCAAAGGTAGACATTGATCCTTCCCTATAAATTACTCACTCTCCTCAAACTTCTGTTTCTGGCATTAAGGAGCAGACCTCTTTCCTTGCTGAATCCTTTTTCCCACTTGCATTAGTGAGAGGACTGGAGAGTTGAAGAGATGGTATGTTTATTTCTTCTAGGGGCTAGGGAAAGTGAAACTTAATTTACAAAAAGCCAGAACCTTGATCAGAACATGAATTTCCCCAATCAAGAGGAAAGAGCCAAGTTAGTGGTGCAGTTTGGACTGCTTGCCAGGCTTTTGCCAAGGCATCTTGCTGGTATTGCTCACTTCTCTTCATCTTTCATATAATCTGGCTTAATAGATTTAATTCTCTAGCTATATTAAATGTATTACAAAAATTGTCATGTCCTGGTAGAGTTCAGTTACTGCAATGAGCAGTTATACTCTTGGCAATTGAACAACTCCTAATGTTTTGGATAATTGAGCTGCTGCTTATGTCAATAAATATCTTGACTTGTCATCTACTGTGTACTGGACCAGTTGTAATTCAAAAGATGTTACATGTAAGCATTGTGTGAGGTCTACTGCATATACATAATTTACACTCACGTTATTTTCCTAATTCTTTCCTCCAAGAATGGCAGCTGTGCTAATGAAGAAAACCATTGCAATGGGCATTAATGCAACAAGTCATTTGCCTCTACTTGAAACAATGTTCTTATAAATAGTGTCTTGATGATCCAGCTGATATATTCATCACTCCCTGTAGTCATGGTTGTCCCAGAATGCACTGGTATGCTTAGTAACTGTCCTAATGTTGCAGGGAACCAAAGTCACTTGCTGATCAAGTGCAGATCATTTCATGTGTGGGGAATGAATTAGCAGATGGCCATGTAGCTGTAATGTTTTTGTTCCCACAATTGTATCAGCAGTTCAGTTTGGTCTGAAAGCTTTGTCCTGTGTGTTAATTAATTCAGTAAGTCATACCATTTGCACATTCCAGCTACAATTAATGCCAGAGCTGTGCATGTCTTGGGTCACACTCAATGTTCCAACCTAGTGGCTTTTGCCATCATCTCTTCTAGTGTGAAAAGGGTGCTGAAGAGCATTCAGCTTCTTGAAGTCCAGCCTAGGCCTAAACGTATTCAGTTACCTCTTAAGGAGAAGAAACTACATTTCCTCACTGTTTTGCAATACACAATGTACTAACACATTTCCTTTCTTCAGTTACAGAGTGACTGGAAGAAAGCGGTGGAACAATGGATGCGTGTTGGGAAATCTGAGGATAACTAGTGCAACACACAAATTTTAACCACCTCTAAAAGTGGTCTTGGCCAGCATTCAGCGTGTGCAGATGTTAATGTTAGGTTTGAAGAAAAAGGTGTTGATTACTATTTTAGAGCTGTTCTTGTTGGAGCATTGCTGCATGAAAGGTTACTCCCCTCAGATGTTACCATTAGTATCTCCTTTATAGATGAAAAGTGTGAACTAAGTGGCTATTGTCTGGCTTTTGTAACTGTCCACTTCAAGAAGTAAGTGTGGGTGTACTAATGTTGATGCTGCAGCAGAACAAACATTCCTGTGCTACTGTTAGGCCTTGTCTACACTGCAGAGTCTTATCCTGAAAAGGCAGCCTTTGTCAGCAAATCTGTGGAGGTGTACACACTGCAGTGCCACTTTTGGTGGCAAAGTTAAAGCAACAAAGTGTCAGTGTAGATGCTGCTGTTCCTTATATTGCCAGTACTCGCCTCCCCCAGTATTTTTCAGTGCCCGTCGTGACTGATCTCACTATTTGGAACTCTGCTGCCCTGCACGCATGTGCCCCATCCCTTTCAAAGCTCCAGGAAGTTCTGGAATTTCTGACAGTTGAGCTCCAGCAGCAAAGAGCAAATCATTAATGTGGAATGCTGCTGTCTCCTGTACTAGGAACATAGAGGCAGGTGTGTGCGTATGAGAAACTGCTGTGCAGAGCCAGGTGGGAGCTGATGTGTGCGTGAGGGGAAGAGGGAGGGTGTCTCCCTGGCTCAGGACTGGCTGATTCCAGCAGCTGTCTGAACTTAGACTACACACTCACACTCCCCCCCTCCCTCTCCCCCCCTCCCCACACTTCAGTTAAAAAGCAGATGGCAATCTAGTAGAATGCCCAAGGAACCATGAGCTTGAGATGCTGTTCTGTGCCTGCCCCATGATACCTTGCAAATCCTTCATAAAGCACCCTGTGGCCGGTTGCACAGTGGGATAGCTATCCACAGTGTACTGCTCTGGGTCGATACAAGAGCCACTAGTGTGGATGTGCTGCACTGACACAAGGAGCATAGTGTGGACATGCAACAGCGGTTTAATTGAAGTGGCATACCTTCTGTTGATAAAACTCTGGGGTGTAGACAGCTTTAGTGAACGGTTTGCAGAAACAGTTCCGCTGAGCTGAAAATGGAACGACAAATCACTTAAGCAAAAGCAACTGCCCACTCTGGGAGGGAGGACTTGCAAACACAAGACCATTTTTATGTTTCAGGGTATTCTGCATAGGCAACTTAATTTTCCAACCTTTAGATCTTTTTTTGGGGTTAGGAGGTGGGAGAGTTCTTTCATACTACATGCCACAATTTGACCTATGAGTTATGGTGGCAGTTTTGTAGGGAGTTGTCCACCACCTAACATAACTGCGTTTGTCCTCTAAAGTGAATTTTTTGGAAATTGCAAGAGCAGAAATAGATTTTTCCCTTTTGGGGCAGAGGTGTAATAGTCATGAACCTAAAATGAGATATAGAGGACTTCTGGGGAATGTTCATATCCATCCTTGGAGTTATTGGTACCCTTGTACCAGCTAGCATCTTTCATAAATGGTTACTTCCAGATGCGATCCTTCTAAGATGGAGCTAATTAGTTTGTATGGAATCTTGTCTTTTAAGTACATCTCCAGGTTGTCTGTATTGCATTTGTACTCTGTATTATGCATGTTTATTGCTTATTTTGCCAATATATGGAACAAGTGAAATCCAATTTTCAAGCATCAATAATTCTGTATGCTATCCCTCATCTTTCTCATTGGTGAAAATGCATAGTCATGGTTAATAAACTTTACATTGACTGAACATGTGATAGATGCAAAGTGGTATAAGTGAAGCAGCTAAGCTTCAATTTACAAATACGGTCATTGAGAAGGTTCGTGCCTGTCCCTGACCTAGCTGTCCAGACAAAGGATGTTTTGAAATGAAGGTACTAACTTTGTGTGTGTGTGTGTGTGTGTGTGTGTGAAGTACTATACAAATTCTGAGTTCAACACTGCATTTTAACTAGATCTTACAGAAACAAGTGTAGCGGTATGTTATTCATTCAGTTGGGGTGGGGGGACTAATTCTAAAACTTCTAAAGGTTAAGCAAAATATCCACCTAGTGTTCATTCTGTGTGCCCAAACTCCAATGTGTATGTTCCCTGGTGCGTAGTATCTACCTGTTATAAAAATCCAGCTTCCCCCACTTCTACAGTTGATGTAGGCATTGTGGATGCAAAAAATTTTCACTCTTTCAACTAGGCCAGGAGATTAGTGTGTGGGGAAGTTCTGGATGGTGGACTTAGCTTGAGTCTACACAATTTGTAGTAAGAGTGCTGCTGTAGAATTTTAGGTCATGCTTACCATATTGTACATGGGTTGTAGACTTCTATATTATGTATATTAAAGGTGCACAACTCCTGGAATACTAACAAAATCCAGTTTTTGCTTGGAATAGTGCTGATCTCTGATGGGAGTGACTACAGTTACATATAATACAATGAACCTTTGTACTATGTACGTTACGAGTAATTCTCTTCTAAATTCTGGTGCTAGTCTTAGCATTTCATAATTGTTAAGCAAGTGTAAGGTTAATGGAACTCTTGAAATGTCTGGTTTTGAACGCATTTCTTAACTACCAAATAATACCTCAGCTTAGTTCTATACCTGCCTCTATTCTTGTACATGTTTTCTGTAGTTATGTAAAGCTGTTTAACAAAACTGACCATAATATAAAAAGAGAACGTGTGGGAATTGGGGAACAAGTTTAATTAGCATGAATAGTTATACCACACCCCTTTCAACTCCCCTTGTCAGCTGACCACCAAAGTCAGCCCAATGGACTCTTGATTATGTTCAGTAGCTGTGTTTTCAGTACCCAGAATTCTGCTACCAAAGAATCCATATCACTAGTTTAGCTGAGCAACTTGAGGTGTGCTGGTGGGGCTTTCTTCGCTAGAGAGGGATGAGCACTCATGGAAGGATAAAGGTGGCACGCTAATCACTAATTTTTTTCTCTGAACAGGTTATCTTTAAAACTATAAAAATTCAGGGTCTGATTTATTTTTAAAACATGCAGTTGAATGCAAATAACTGAAGGAATGATTGCTTATTGAGGCAATCATGGTAAGTGTGGATGCAAATTACTGGTAGGCATTGAAAAACAAACTCATGGGGTCCACAAAAAACCCCTGGCACTGCTATGCTTCCCCCTTAAAAAAAAAAAAAAAAAAAAAAAGTTGTTGTTGTGTTTTGTTTTTTTTAAAGTCTAGATCCCTGGGTTACTACATTTCCTCAATTGTAAAATCTAGTTTGGAAATACTAACTCTGGAGAAACAGTTAAAGCTAGGTATGTTTCCCTTTGATGAACCACATGTTTAAGATAAACTGAACATCTTTTCGCTAGGCATTGATAATTCTCCTCTAAACCAGGGGAGTGTGTATTTTTGTGGAAGAATGATATCTTAGTAGACAAAGGAGTGTTGTCAGGTTACCTTAAGTTCCAAATATAGGTCTTTAGGAGGAAGAAAAATTGTCTTTTCAACACCAAAGATTAAAACAGTACAATTATTTGCATCAGTTTTTAAACCTAGATACTATAGTTGTCCATAACACCTAAAATATAAGTCTCTCACACCTGATCTTGAGGCCTTGTAATGGGCCCCAGATTTGAAGCTTGCAGTACATGTTTATATGGCAATAGGCATGTGATTAAATTTTTACTGTCTTTGTGGTTTAGATTGTGAGCTTATTGATCTGCTTCGAAACTGCTGCTAGTGTACCTGTTTTTAATATTACAAATCTCCAAACAGCTGTCATCTTTCTAAAGTAACCTCTCAAACGTGTTTCCATCTCTTCCTTCCCCCATCAGTGTGTTAGACAATTATTAGGGTTAAAATACTTTGTGTCTTCCTGCTTACTGCAGTGTTGTGGCCTTAAAGCTTACTGGCTAAATAGGGCTGTTGATTAGAAAGTAAATTCAAGCCATCTTTAAAATAGTCGATAGGGGGAGTCATTGAGTAATGTTTCCTGAGACTCTTAGCTGGTATGCCTTTTTAAAATTGTCTGGTGGTCAGTGCTGTAAAAATTAACCTTAAAAATGCAAACCAGTTGTAAACTATTGCACTGATACCTGCCATAGAGTGTGAATTCAAACTTTTTTATAAAAATCAGCACTCAACTATTCATTGCTCAGTCTTTAGAAAAGACATCTAGTTTAATGTAAAAAGAACAGGAGTACTTGTGGCACCATGCTATATGCATCCGAAGAAGTGGGCTGTAGTCCACGAAAGCTTATGCTCTAATAAATTTGTTAGTCTCTAAGGTGCCACAAGTACTCCTGTTCTTTTTGCGGATACAGACTAACACGGCTGCTACTCTGAAACCTAGTTTAATGTGCTGATCCCAAACTGCCGCACCTTTAGGTGTCAAAAGCCGCTGCCAAAACTGAAGGTTCTGATAACTTCTTTGCCAGGTCTATACTACAGGCCTATATCTGTATAATTACATTGTTTGAGTGATGTAGTTATACCGACTTAATCCCCTGTGGAGACAGCGCTATGTCAAGGAGAGAGCTTCTCCTCTCGACATAGTTACCGCCTCTCAAGCTGGATGATTACGCTGATGAGAGCTCTCCCTTTGGCACAGCGGTGCAGCTGCACCCTGTGCCACTGTAGCATTGTACATAAGGACAAGTCCTTTGCAGCTAGGTGTTGTCATTGCAAAAACAGTAGGAAAAGTTTAGAATAAAGTGGGACTCAGTACATCTTTTTAAAGTACATTTCATACCCAGTTCAGTAAATAAAAACCTAACTCCAGGCATTCTCAAAGTGGTGGTTGGGACCCCTCAGGGGGTCATGAGGTATCAGCCTCCACCCCAAATCCCGCTTGTCTCCAGCATTTATAATGGTGTTAAATATATTAAACTATTTAATTTATTGGGGATGTTGCACTCAAGTTTGGTTCTGGGGCTGTTATCAGAAGACCTTTGAAAAAATAAAATAACAGGAAATGGAATAACATTTAAAACTGACAAGGTCACAACAGGCAGTAAAATGGGGTTTTACTCCAGTGGAGGATCACACTTGAAAAGATGCGGAGTCTGAGCTCACATTAGAAGTTCCAGTGTATAGAAGAAATGTATAGTTACTGAAATACTGCCCACTCTCCTACCATGAAAACGCCTCCAGGGAATGTAGGAACAAGGCCTCTTTGATACCTGGGAAAGTGCATTTTGGATGTTCAAGAGCCAGAGATGACTCCTGGGCCTTACTATTTTTGCCTCAGTCACTCAATGTTATCAGAAGACCAAGATGCAGCAGAGGTGATGTCTGCCACAAATCTCTACTCTTCAGTAATAGTAGGAGAGGTGGCTGGTGGCTGGATTCCTATCTTCCAGATACAACAAGCAGTCCACTTTTCTCCATGCAAACTCTTCCCCATGGCAACACCCCTTGTCTGATGCTTGGCTTCCTATGCAGAATCTGGTGTCCAGTCACCCCCAACCTCTCCAATTTAGGCTTCCACTGTAAGACATTCATTTGCTCTCTTCCCTCCAAGAGATACTCCACCCAATAAGAAGTGGAAGTGTTGCAACTTCTTTCCCAATGAAGAGCGAGGAGCAAAGAGAGAGCCTTTCCCTAGCCAACTTTGCTTCAACTGCTGCAAAGGCTTGGTGGGGACAGCCTCAGTCCTCTGCTGAAGAAGGTGTACAGTACTGCCTGCCATTGCAAGAGATGGACCCTTTTTTCCACTAGAGAGTGACGCTGCCTAGTTTTGAACAGTACCGAAATAACCTGGGGGGAAAAAAAAAGTAATGAAATGACAGAAGGGAGGAGCAAGACTCTAGGGCTGCTAGTGCTACTGGATGTTGTCAGATGCTACCGGTGTGGTGCTCTGCTTTCTCCTATGTTGATATCACTCGGCTGCGTGCATGTGTTCCCTCTGTGTGCTGCCCCAGCTCTGTGCAGATAGCAGACCCGAAGAGACCCCCCAATAACCACAGAGTCTAGTAAGGTACGAAGGCACCTCAGCCAGGTTTATTGCGACCTTGCCACAATTGCAGTTCCCCGCAGATTACTTAGTCTACAGGGCATACTACGAGAAAGTGCCGCTCGGCAATGGACTCAGCTCAGTCAGTGGCGGGACTTTCCACTGCCCCCTCGGCTGGAGAAAGACACCACCCCAGGGGATACATTCTTATACACAGGTACAAACAAGTTACACATCACTACTGACATATTGAGGTGCAACCCCTCTACATAGTAAGGTGCTGCCTCTCACCTTGTACATGTTGGTTCGATCAAAACAACTCTATCCATCATTTTACCCTTTTGTCCCTGTCATTGGGATGGGTCGGCCTGTTCCATGTTATCTGTGGAATGTTCCAGTATAGTGTGTGTGCTGATATCTGGTGTCCAGTACCTTTTAGGTATGTCTCTTTTTGCAGCATCCGCCCTTTCCTTGCCAGCTTCTGTGAGCAGGGCCTGCCTCTGGTTCACAGCTTAACTTTGCTTTATGTTAACAAAGTCATGACCATTACTTTAGTTCAGGCCTCATACTGGTCCTCTGATACCAAGGTTTATATCTCAGGGCCTCTTACTACACTGGACTGTCTTGTAAATGATCCACACAGCCTGTTGTGCCATCATTTCAGTGCCACTGTAGATCCATTTAACTGTTAGTGTTCCAATCTGAGACTAGACTCCCATATTTTCAGAGCTAAACAAGAAAGGAGGTACAAGTTCCACATGCAGAAATGATTGTGCAATTGTGTACCTGCAATTGCTTGGGTAACTGCATGCACATTTTTGCATGTGGACCTTAGTGGTTCAAATCAGATCACACTTTCCCTGAAAATGGCACCTGTAGTAGTAGGCCTCAAACTGCCAATTAGTAATTAAAACTTTATTTTCAAATAAAGCTTATTCCTGCTGAGTGTTTCTCCCCAGCTGAGCTGTCAATTACTGTTTTGAAGAAGATCGCTACAGGTATCCAGATGACCATTTGTAACGGACTTTTCCTTGATGAGCCAGATTCCCTCTGTCATTTTGAACCATGAACTCGTTACTAGATAGGATGCGGGTTCAGGCTCTGCTGGCGCAAGCTCTCAAGAAAACAACTATGAAGAGAACAGAAGAAAGGATAGCTGCCCTGTTCTACATTACTACAAGGTCCCACGCTAATAGAATGAATGGATTTTACTTTCTCCCAGATCTGTCTCGTGAGTTCTTTATGCACACTGCAGCAGCCAGATTTTCTTTTAACTTTCCAGAGTAGAGTGGAGTAGTTCATACGTGTTTTAGAATGGTGTGTTCTGAGGAGAACTTGTTGAAAATAGTTTAAACTTTTGTTTCCAGTGGAAAATGTGCTAGCTTCTATGTTGTTTTGTGAAACTTCATGTTCTTATCAATATTTTAATCTAAAATGTTCATTTATCATTTTCTCTGTGCTCAAAATAACTTGAACAGTGATATTTTTAACAAGGTGTGGGTATTTAAGATTTTGAAAATGGAAAAATTCAATGTGTTCTGTAAACACTATGTAAGATTTGTAAAAAATTGACACAAATTGAACAATTATTTCAAAATGCTTTATTGATTTTTTTCAATTAAATTTCCAAGCTCTTAATTGTTGACTGCAGTCCTGATTCTGTGCACACTTGCAAACACTTAAAACGTATGCATAACTTTACTCACATGTATTGCTATTGACTTCAGTGGGACTGTACACAAGGGTAATTACATCCTTAAGATCTTGCAGGATTGCTCCCCTATATTAGGATAAAGTATTCAGATAAGATACCGATGGGTCTGATATAAATATCTAAACACAGAGAGGATATTCATTTTTATTTACAAGCAACCGTTCAATACAAAAGTTCTACTTACTTTCACCATATTTAAGCACAATAATAAAGGACCTGAAACCATTTATACAGCCACAAACTTGTTTCTTCATTTAGAATGAGCAGAGCTTCTGTTTTTTAAAAAAATCACACGTTCAGAGGCTTTCAATGCAGAATTAAAGGTTGTTTCAAACTTTCTGCAGTCGCTAAAAGAGGCAGGAAGATGCAATCACGGATGTGGGTTAGAGCTCATAGCTGCACTAAACTTCTGCAGTGAAGGCAGAATTCTTAACGATGAATCCAGAAGAGCGAATTGTGACATGGCTTATTTCATTAGGAGTTTTAAATTCCCCCAAAAAGATGATAGGCGATCCAGAGCAGTTCCTGAAAGCTTCTCTGAAAGATGGAGTAGTACTTTGCAAATTGGTTAATCGGCTTCTTCCAGGACATGTGGAAAAGGTAATTTCTTAAGTGTATATTGGTGGTCACTATGGCAGGAGCATCTTGCCACACTGTGCTGCATGTCTCTCATACTCTGAGAAACCAGAGCACGATATTTTACCAGCAGGCACCGTTTCTAATGACTTTTTTAGAGGAGGGAAGAAAGGAAACATGCCATCTGTGGTTCAGAGAGACTTCAGTATTTTATCTTGTGTCAGATACTGTATTGTTAGTTGGATATAATAAAATATAAATTTGGATTGTAGCTTTTTAAAAATTCGTAATCTCTTAGAGAAATTTTGTCAGCAACAAGAAACAATCAAAAGCATATTGTTTGCGTTTACGATTGGAATTGGCTGAAGTATGCATGCCTGGTGTAAGTCCTGGCATGACTTTCATGCATGCTCTTGTACTTGAAGTAGAAATATTTATTTACTCAACCAGAGGTCATATCTTCAAGTTTTAGATAATGTATCTATGACTTGTAAATATAATGCTTGAATTTTAAAGACAATTCCATAAAGAATGTACTAATATCTTGCTAATCAGGAAAAATAATAAGATAGAGAAGGGACTCATCTCGGAATAAAAGTACCTTTCATCGGTGCCAGTTTGTATTTGGTCTGGCCAATGCATTTGCAATGTTTTGAAGCTGCTAAACCAAATCAGTACATCGTGTTATAGTTTTACTTGGTACGTAGGCAGACAGTTCAAATCAGCAATAAGTAATTGCAAACAGAAAAGCGGAAGGAGCTTGATGGGAGATAGGAAATGGCAACACAGAGGACAGGCTGTCAGTAAAATGATAGAAAAAACAGATTCCTCCCCATCCTATAAAACAGGAGCCTTTTAAAAAAAATAACCTGAGCTAGCTGGATATATATCTCCATTTATGTATGTAGTGGTGGTTTTGGGCAGTGTGCTGGTAAAGGTCAAGCTTCTCAGTATCACTTAGGGCAGTGTCATATGCTGACATTCAAAACAATATGCCGACCATTTAGATTTATGCATCACTTCCTCCAGTGGCTCTTCCTGGTTCAACAGCTTGCCAACCACCCCCATGCCTCCCCCTAAAAAGCTTCCCTAATTCAGAATAAGATGCACATGTCAAATATCCATGCAAGCCTGCTGAGCAGAGAGTAGCCTGATGGTAATACAATAATCATGTCTGGGTTTTGTTTCTTTAGTATTGTCTGGAGCCCAAAAATGAAGCAGATTGCATCAGTAACATTCAGGAGTTCTTAAAAGGCTGTGCCGCACTTAAAGTGGAGGTAAGTTATTCCACTTATCTCCATTACACCTTTAAAAATTATTATTCTGCTATTCTGTTTCCCTTGTGAATGTTCCTAAATGGAAACATAGCAGGAAATTAAATGGATCATTATTGATAATCTCTTGTTTTAGTAAAATGCATGAGAGTCTGGATTCCTTAATATTCGGGACAGGGATTCAGAGAGATTTTGCAAATGTAAAACGGTGTCTCAGAATTGAACAGACTACCTTTCAAGTCTTTGAGATGAAACTAAATGTTGAAATAGGAACATATACTAAAAATAACATTCTTTCTAGAGAGAGCTGAGCAGTTTGAGCCTGTTGAAGATTTTTTGGTACTAAAGAAAAGTTCATGCAATCCTCAGCCCTGCTTGAATTGGCTTTATGTTGTAGTAATATTAAGGCTACTTTACATTTATCCAAGGTCTTTCCTCACAAAGGGTTGTTGTGTTAATTGTGATAGAATAAATAGTTCCAGGGAGTCAAAGGTATTAGCATGACCCTGTCTCTGCACAACATTAAACGGTTAAATAAGACTTCAGATTTTGAGTACAGAGACCTTGGCCTACTTAATCCCATGGCAAACATACTAGAAAATTCATGCCAAAGTCTAGACATTTATTGATCAGGATACACAGGAGAAAAAAGAATCAGAAGATGTTTTAGAATTCAAATTGACAGGTTCTGATTAAGTTTGTTCTGTTAACCAATCTAAATCCCCTTTTCACATAGAGCACATGTTAGTCTTATTTTGTCAGGCAATCCTTCTTAGTGGAGCGAGAAGGTATCGGCACATTCCTTATTTTCTCTGTTGGGACTGCTGGGTGTGAATTACACTGGTAGTCTCTTGTGGAGTAACACCTGAACCTAACCTCCATGAACCGGACTCAGACCACCAACTGTCCTTCACAGATCACTGGAGAGCCATCAGGTGGTCATGACTTACAGTCACTATTGACTTTATCTGAGTTCAAAAGTGTAAACTCTTTCTCCACCCACCATGATTCAGATGTGAGGCAGGGCTGTGTAAGAACCACTTACAGTGGGACCAAAAGATTTGTGATGAGATTGGGTGCAATTTGAGGTGCAGTAGAAAGGACAATTTTTTTTGCATTTTTAGGATGCCATGGGATACAAACAAGGAGAAAGCTCCTGCACAGACTCACCAGATACTATATACTCACATGGTTAAGGACACACTGAAAAGTCCAAACTGGACCAAGTGATAAAAAGTGTCTCATCCCTTTTCCCATCTCCATTCCCTTAAGCAAACCCATCTCCTGAAATACTGTTCCTTTTGAGGTCATCAGCTTCTGCACTTTCTTTCTACCTCATGTCATAACATTTTGTTGGTGACTTCACATCAGTTTCCACAGCAATAGTGACACCACAAGCAAATCAAGGATAAGTTTATTCAGGTGGAGAATCAACAGCAACATCTATTTTTGGTATCTACTATTACCATATTCTTTGAGTTCCTCACAAGCCTTAATGTATTTATCCTCACACCAGCCCTGTGTGAGGGGCAATGCTATTATCCTCATTGTAGGGACAGGGAACTGAGGCCCAGAGACTCTGAGTGACTTGCCCAAGGTCATGCAGGACATCTGCCATGGAGCAAGGAATTGAATTTGGGTCTCCTGAATCCCAAATTCACACCCTAGCCATTGGGCCATCCTTCCTCTCCAGTAGATTATTAAAGTTTACCTTCACATGCTTACGTGCAACTCCTAGCATGCACACATAGGTGAGGGCTGAATTTGACTGGATGTTTGTTTATTTTAACAAGAAGGAGAACTTTATTTAGCAAGGTAAAATGGTTATTGATGTGAGAAAATAGTTCCTGTAAATGGCTGGATTTCTGAACCAAGCCAGGTACCTGCTAAATTAATCAGATGTTTGGATTAAATAATATAGTCAAGAGTCAATATTTGATAGTAGAGAATGGAACTTTAATGCTGCAGTTTTGAGCAGTTGGAAATCTGGGCTGCAGGTTCTAAGACCCTGATCCTGTAAACACTTTTGCATGTGCTTAACTTTAAGCATATGAGTTAGTCTCATTGACTTCAGTGGGACTACACATCGTCTTAAAGTAAAACATGCACAGAAGTGTGTAGCAGCCTTGGGGCCAAAATTGTTTTTTTTATATTCGATCTCAGTCCAATATTTCCATGATGATGATTTAGTTGGTGTTGTTCCTGCTTTGAGCAGGGGATTGGACTAGATGACCTCCTGAGGTCTCTTCCAACCCTAAGATTCTATGATTTCCTTTCCAAAATGCAGCCAAATACTTTGAAGTGTACTGGGAATTTCACACTTCATGGAAGCAGGGTTGTAATTGAACATATGGACACAAAGAGCCAGGAGGCTTTGAATTTGCTATCTTGTGGCAATGACATTTTATTTTTCAAAATGTCACATCCTTGATTAAATTGTGACTTTCACAAAGCCCTGCATAACAATTTGTCTCTATTTTAAAAAAGTTTAGATAAGCTGATGCTTTCATTTTAACTGTTTGTCTCCTTGCCTTTGTTCTCTTGATATTGGGCTTTTATTGGATTTTTTTCTGCCTCTATCCCACCTAGATATCAGATCCATATTGGTTTCTATCACCTTCTCTTGATATTTTGACAGTTCTGTTGGAAATTTCTACTAATTTTTCTTCTTAAGGTATTGTGAGAGTGGGAGCCACCAGCCTGTGCTGTTGCATATAGTCTGACAAGTTCTTTTTCCTACGGCCGGAGCACTGTTGTCTGGCTATGGAGAAAAGCTGCGGTGTTAGTTTGGTGGGTTTCTATTTGAGGAAGCTGTAGCAAGCAGTAGGAGAGCTGGTTCTCTTGGGGTAGAGCTGCTCCCTGGGAACCGTGCGCTGGCGTTTGGGTGGAGAATCCCGAAAGAAAGGTTTCAGAGTTCTGGTTGATTTTGTGACTACCTTTGTTCCAGGACTGATGCATATCGTGTAAATAAAACAAGTTACACTAAGAAAATACCTTGTCTCCATCCCCAGAGAAACAACCTGCAAGACCTTAACATAGGCTACTATTGGGCAGGCAGAGGGATGACAATATTTTAGAGGTAGTGATTAAAATAGATGGAAACAGGATGGGTGAGCGCCTACTGCACCCCCTAGAGCGCTTGCCCCGTTCCCCAGCCAGGGCGAAGCGAGGGAGCTCCTTTTGCTTTGGCAGAGGGGAAACTGAGTTTCTCCCGTATTTAACCTGTCCCCAGAGCTGCCTTCAGCGCCGGGCTGGTATGAGAAGCTGCTACCCGATGCACCGAGCGTTTGGTGAGGCTGCAAGCTGGATACACTCGCTTTGGCGAGAGATGCACTGGGCATCTCCGGGCGCTGAGTGTGCGCCAGCCCGGCTGGGGCTGCAGTGCGGGGGAGCAGCTCTGTGCGCTGGGAACCGCTGGTAGCGCGCCAGGGAAGGGGGCAGCCGCTGCTCGCCCTGGGCCGTGCGCTCCCCGGACCCGGGCGCAGCGTGCGCGCTGGGGGGAGGCGCTCCCTGTCACTTCCCCTTCCTAGCGCCGCGATCCGGCTCCGGGTCAGAGCTAGCAGCCGCCTTCCGCACCCAGCAGCGCCGCCTCCGCCGCGGACAGACCCCGGGGGACCGGGGGCCGCTGTCATGCCCCGGGGGTGGCCACCACGCCGCCCTGCGCCGCGTGGAGACTGAGTGCCCGCTCCTGCCGTGAGTGCCCGCTGCCCCCGCGCCGCTCCCTCCCCAGTCCTGCCCTGGGTGCCCCTAGGCAGCCCCTCCGTGCCCTGCGCTGTCTGCCCGGCCCCCTGTGCTGAGTGCCTGGTGCCCCCTGCCCTGCGCCCTGGTCCCCTCCCGCGCCCTTCTGCTGAGCGCCGGCTGCCCCCTCTTCCTCTGCCCCGCAGCTGGTGTCTGGTGCCCGCACTGCTCGGGGCTAGGGCACGGGGGAAGTGTCCCGTCCCCCCATGGAGAGCCCCCTCCCCACAGCAGCCTCCTCTCTGCAGCCCACAGCACGGCCGCACGTTAATTCAGTGGCAGCCTCCACCACCAAGTCCCCTGCTCGCCGCCTGGCATTGCAAACCCTTCTCTGACCGTCCGTGGCAGCCGGTAAAATAACTCACCACTGGTGCCCGGCTTCCCCCGATGTGCTTAGTGCACGCAGAACTAGGGCAGTCCGTGCCCCGTGCTGACTGAAGCTGCTGTCTACATATTTTAATGTTCGGTGCTATTTACGTTTGGAGAGAGGATGTAACCAAGGCTGGTGGGGAGCAGAAACAATTGTACCGGAGCCCTGAGCTCAGCTCTGGGTGAAATAGGAGGGGGTGGGGTCCGAGCAAACAAGAAATACCAGGGTCCCAAATATCTCAGGACCGGCACAAGTTGTATGAGTGACATTTATGGTGGTCGAGTTGGAAAAAGGGGGATTTGCTCTTTATGGGGAGAAGGTGCCATGCACAAGAGTGGTACAGTGCAGAAGGACTGGCTGGTACCTAGGGTGTTAGGAAAGGTGGAGGTGTGACCAAGGTAGTGCTGCTAAGATTGTGGGACCAGCTATTTTATGCTGGGCAGAATCTTCCTGGAGGAAATTCTCTTCATTAGAGCAAGGACTGGATAGTGCTGATAAAAACATTCCCCCCTGTTCTGGCAAATCTCAATTTTGCTGGTTTTCAGAGATATAATTTGGTATAATATGCGGATATAATATTTTCACAGATATAGACGCTTGGACCTGTTCCTGCTCTCACTGAAATCCATTTCAGTGGAAGCAGGATTAGGGTCCTAATTGCCAAAAAGGACTGACTGCCTAGTGGTTAGAGCAGCAGGTGGGACTACAGCTGTCTTAGTTCACAAACCTTTGTTCTGTTTTGGTCACATGGGTCTATATCCTTGCTGTCTGTTTCACTTTGAGTTTTGGGCTTGTGCTAATGGTCTGAGTTTTGCTGGTTTCGTGTTAGAACCATGCAAATCTGCCTTCTTTCATCCAAAGCCCTACTTCATTTCCAGTTTGTTAAAAGGGTCTTAACCCTTGGTGAACCTCATTCACATACTGGGTTTATAATAAATCCAGATATTCCAAAACTTTCACACACATCCCTAGGTTTGTTCTCAGTTAGTGACTTGCTAAATATGGTAGGGCCTGATTTTCAGAGGTGCTGAGTACCTACAGCTCTCATAGAATATGAGTGGAATGTCTCTCCCTTCTGCAGACCTTAAGACATTAAAAATGGCCATTCTGGGTCAGACAATGGCCCATCTAGCTCAGTATCCTGTCACCTGATAGTGCCCAGTGCCAGATACTTCAGAGGGAATGAACAGAACAAGGCAATTTATCAAGGGATCCATCCCCTGTCATCCAGTCCCAGCTCCTGGCAGTCAGAGGTTTAGGGACACCCAGAGCATGTGGTTGTGTCCCTGACCATGTTGGCTAATTGCCATTGATGAGCCTATCCTCCATGAATTTATCTAATTCTTTTTTGAATGCACTTATATATTGGCCTTCACAACATCCCTTGGCAACATGTTCCACAGGTTGGCTGTGTGTTGTGTGAAGAAGTACTTCCTTCTGTTTGTTTTAAATCTGGTATCTATACATTTCAGTGGGTGACCCCTGGTTCTTGGGTATGTGAAGAGGTAAATAACACTTCATTATTCACTGTCTCCACACCATTCATGATTTTGTAGACTCTATCATAACCCCCCAGTCATCTCTTCTCTCACCTGAACAGTTCTAGTCTCTTTAATCTCTCCTCATATGGAAGCTATTCCATCCCTTAATTATTTTTGTCCCCCTTTTCTGTATATCCTTTCCAATTCTAACATATCTTTTTTAGGTGAAGCGACCAGACCTATACACAGTATTCAAGGTGTGGGTGTACCATGGTTTTATATAGTGGCATTATGATATTTACTGGCTTATTACCTATTCCTTTCCTAATGGTTCCTAACAGTCTGTTAGGTTTTTTGAGTGCTGCTGCACGTTGAGCGGATGTTTTCAGAGAACTATCCACAATGACTCCAAGATTTCTTTCTTGAATGGTAACAGCTAAGTTAGACTATATCATTTTGATTGCATAGTTGGAATTATGTTTTCCAGTGTGCATTACTTTGCATTTATCATCTGAATTTCATCTGCCATTTTGTTGCCCAGTCACCTAGTTTTGTGAGACTCCTTTGTAACTCTTTGCAGTTTGCTTTGAAATAAACTATCTTGAGTAATTTTGGATCATCTGCAAACTTTGTCACCTCACTGTTCACCCCTTTCCCCAGATCATTTATGAGTATGTTGAACAGCACTGATCCCAGTATCGATCCTTGGGGGACTCTGCTATTTACCTCTTTCCATTCTGAGAACTGGCCATTTATTCCTACCTTTGTTTTCTGTATTTTAACCAGTTACTGATCCATTAAAGGACCTTTCCTCTTATCCCATGACTGTCTACTTTGCTTAATAGCCTCTGGTGAGGCTTTCTCAAAATTCAAGTACACTATATCCACTGAATCACCCTTGTCCACATGTTTGTTGACCTCCTTAAAAATTAGTGAGGCATGAGTTCCCTTTACAAAAACCATGTTGCCTCTTCCCCAACATATCATGTTCATCTATATGTCTGATCATTCTGTTCTTTACTATAGTTTCAACCAATTTGCCTGGTACTGAAGTTAAGCTTATTGGCCTGCAATTGTCAGGATAGCCCTTGGAGCCTTTTTACAAAAATCAGCATTTCATTAGCTCTCTGCCAGTCATGTGATATAGAGGCTGATTTAAATAATAGGTTACATACCACAGTTAGTAGTTCTACAATTTCATATTTGAGTTCCTTCAGAACTCTTGGGTGAATACCATCTGGTCTTGGTGACTTATTACTGTTTAATTTATTTATTTATTCCAAAACCTCTTCCACTGACACCTCAATCTGAGATAGTTCCCCTCAGATTTGTCACCTAAGAAGAATGGCTCGTGGGAATCTCCCTCACAGTGAAGACTGATGCAAAGAATTCATTTAGCTTCTCTGCAACGGCCTTGTCTTCTTTGATTGCTCCTTTAGCACCTGGATCCACGGGAAAGGATTGCTACTCTTCTAATCTCTCTCCAAGCTCCCACCTCGATCCACTTCCTCTCTCCTCCTTACAGTTGAGGACTGGGAAAGCTGCAACTGATTTTATCCTAATATGATGTCACCAGTGCGGCCACATGTTTCCATAGGAGGAAGCCAGGATCTGTTATTTCTAATGTAGGAAAAACACCATGACTCAGTTTGGGTAAATTGGCGTCAGTCCGTTGACTTCAGTGAAGCTTCACTGATTTACACCAGCTGAGGAGCTGGCCTCTTGTCTTTTACTATCGTAAAGTATTGGTAGAAAGTGCCACACACACTTCTCCTTTTGGATTTGCAGCTCATCTTTAATTAAGAGAATAAAATTAGGGACAGGAGAAACAGAACGAGAAGAGTTTATATCTTACAAGTAAGGGCTTGTCTACACGGAAAGTTATTCTGGAATAAGGTATGGAGTGAATTTAAAGTGCAGTAGTTATTTCAGAATAATTCCCTAGGTGGACACTGTTATTTCAGAGAGCTATTCTGGTCAATTTCCCCCATGTAGATAAACCTAAAAGTTGTTTTCTTTCCTTCCATCACCATCCCTTTTGCACATGTGTGCGCGCACACACAGAGGATAAGTCTAATGAAGATGAGCGCACCCGTTCATTCTGGGTCTGGAGAGATCACTGCTTTCTTGAAGCATTTTTCTCAATCACTCCTTTAAAAAAAATACTGATGCCACCATTGCAAGTCTGGGCTTGTTTTCCTTGACTGCTGAAGTGGAAAGAAAAGGACATGACCCAGAAAATGACACAGCAGAGAAAACATAGGCAAACATTGCAATCCCAGAGTTTACTTTCATCTTCAGCTTGGCAGAATGAAGCCGTGCTAATGTGATATCACATACTCTAGTCACTGCCAATGGGGTCACTGTACTCATGAGCTCTCTTAGCCTGCCTTTTGAGGGAGGAACTAATGTTGCTATTTAAAGCTGAAACCCTTGCTCAAGTAGCAACTACTGCAGAAAAACTACTTCAGACACCAGTGGGTTGTGTATGGCCCACTCCTGTGGGAGTCTTACAGAAACAAACCCAAGAATAGATTCAGCACACGCATTAGAAGATCTGCTTAGAGTATCCCCAATATATGTGGAAACTTCCTTCAATGTTACAGAGTTATAGAAGTATCAAAGGGATAAGTCTGGGTAGTTTGGAGTAGTGTCATTTGAAAAGCAAGCTACTAAGTTTAACACACTCTTTCATACAACTCTAAATGGGGAGGCTTCTGCTTCTGCGTATTAGAGTTTTAGCAGGGGTGGTTTTAATACCTCTTCTTGCAGATGATATTTTCCTAGAATGCCTGACTGCAAGGATCCAAGTGGTTATATAGATTTTTAAAACCGAGAACTGCATGTTATTGTCTTCCTCACCTACTGTGTAATGTCTACTGCTCAGATGCTCTGCGATGTGTGTGGCACGTACTCCTAGAGAGAGAGAATATAGAAACTTGGATTCGGGGGAGGGCAAAGGCACTTTTTACTTCTGACTTTATTAGGAATTTGGTAAACGTGCATGAGGAACTATACGTAGGAAATGAAAAAGGGCCCCATTAAAGAGTAACCCCTCTTTCTGTGAATTTTTTAAGTAATGAATGATCTTGTGCTTCTTTTCACTAAGTACTTTTTAGTGCACCGGGAGAAACTGTCAGTGGATAGTGTCTGACTGGACAGTGGTTAAGGCCTTCCGTGCTCATTGGTTTTGCAGAACTATAGCTCTAGCCCCAGTACAAAGTATACCTCTGAATGAGCAGGTGGTGTCCCCACACAAGGCTTCTTGTACCTCCTCAACACCACTCAAGTGGTTTGAAAGGATTTGCACAGACCCTCTGCACTAAGGTGAATTTCTCCCATATCAAAGAGTGCGACGGTGGCTAGAGTGCTTTGAAAACCCCCAAAGCATCTCATCTGTTATACTGGATCGATGTGTAACAGTGAATGCCACTTACAATGCAGAATTTTATCACCATGGTGATGATGGTTTCTAACAGGCCAGGTCCAGAAGATCACTGAACCCAACAGGTCACTGGCATGAAAATAAAACCCTTCCCATTGATGTATATTTTTTTGCCACCTGCTAACTGGAGCAATGAATCCTTTTGAATGGAATGTCTTATACACTGGATAGTGAGTGCCTGCTACCTGGGATAACTGTGAATGTGTACTGCATGCCAGGTGGTAAGTGCAGAACATCCTGGTTTTGGCCCCTTTGCTGTTAAAGTATTTACACTCTCGGGCCCATTAGCTTAGATAACTAAAATGGCAGTGAAATCATTCCTTCCCTCCAAACAAGTGACAAAACTCTGAATGATTTCAAGGGGAGCAAGATCTGACCCTCATGCAACCATCACACAGTTCTTCCTTTCATGTCCATAGCGTCCTGCTCTGAATGGGTACATGAACCTTTTTCCAACATCTGTTGCCAGTTTAACCCCACTAAGCTAAAAGGAAGCTGAACAAATCAACTCCAAAACCTCTTCCTGTATTTGAAATGCCACAAAGATGCTTAGGGGTTTTTGACCATTTAATAATCACTGTCGTTGCTTACCAGAGTGGGCCAGTAAGACTGGGATTCTAAAATGTTTCGTGTTAAACTGACATAGTTCCTTTTTTACAGCTCTTTGATGCACGCGATCTGTATGCCGGAGAAAATTTCTCCAAGGTGCTGAGTACCTTAGCAGCTGTAAACAAAGCTACTGAAGGTATGAAAACTTTTATCTTTTTTTTTTTTTTAAATACTACCTCTAAGTATGGTCTGCTATTTTTAGTAACTCATGATTTCTAATTATTGTCAAAAGTCTGGCAGACAGAACTGCCCACCTGGAGCATGTGGTACAGTGGGATTAACATTTGCATTTCTAGTGATTTAGGACTGAAATGTGCTGCCTGAGATATGTATTTTGGGGGTTAGAATCTTGTTTACATGGTTCTGGCTGTATAGATGGATCTTCAAGTGCATCAGCATAAATGGGCCTTAATATAAATGAGACTCTAACCCCAACAAATGCAAGCATCGAATTTTAAATGGTAGATTTTAAAGTTTGAACAAAAAAGCAGACCCATACGCATTGGACATTTGTCAAATGTCTAAACACACAGAATTGCCAGACGCTCAGTCCAATGTGTCAGTGACCTTTGCTGTCCCTAGTGTAGGTATGTGAAGTGTGTGTCCCTTCTCCATATTTAGCTGTTCTCTAAAATTTTCCTCATTCTTATTTTCTGTCAAATCAGATATAAAGTGAGAAGGTTCAAAAGCAAACTGCTAAATATCATGAGTGTGGAAACAGTCTTACTTTATCAGGTAGAATCCCCTGCACCCCGTACTGACCGTAGGAAAGAATTACATTCCTGGCACAAAGCAACAGAGGGTCCTGTGGCACCTTTAAGATTAACAGAAGTATTGGGAGCATAAGCTTTCGTGGGTAAGTCTTGCATCTGAAGAAGTGAGGTTTTTACCCATGAAAGCTTATGCTCCCAATACTTCTGTTAGTCTTAAAGGTGCCACAGGACCCGCTGTTGCTTTTTACAGATTCAGACTAACACGGCTACCCCTCTGATTCCTGGCACAGTCTATTCTGGAGGGTGTGAGAGGAGCAGGATGCCTTAATGGGTAGGTTTGGCGAGAGATCTGCATTTCACAGATCTGAAAAGAGGTTGGAGGTGGGAAGGTAGTTATGGCCCCAATCTTGCAACTGGATCTGCACAGGCAGACCTCTGTGCCCAGTGGCAGGATTGGGGCCCAGAGAATTCTGCAAGGTTACAAATGGCATACTTTAAAGCCTCTCATATTTCCTTATTATGTTGCAAATTGCATCTTAGGTTATTCACACAGAAAGAATTTTAAAATCCAATTTGCATTTCTCTCAGGGTGGGAAGGGACAATATGCCCACTCTTGCCTAATTAGTTGTGCTGTCAAGTCCTCTTGCACTATTGCAGTGCTGCAGGGGAACACTGACATACAAGGAAGAAACCTTCTCATTGGAATTAAAATGCTATAGAAACATTTTTGCTGAGCTGAGGTTGTATAAAACCACATTTATACAAACCCTAATTTGGGGGCCTGAGTTGACCTGACAATGCCCCTTTAAAAGAGGTCTCCCTTTCCTGAATGATGCTCCTCTTAGAAAAGAAAATACAAGTTCTTACCTCCAGGTCTCCAGCTGATCCACTGCTTCAGCTGGTTAGTCAGCTGTCTGAGAAACCCAGGAACAGCAATTCATCCTCAGTGCATCTTCTTAGTGGGCCTATTAAATGAGAAGACCTCATGGGGCCAATTCAGAAGATCCTTGTGGGCCAATGGGATGCTAGTACAAAATGCAGGTCAGTTGGAAGGTATGCAAGGCAAATTTGCATGAAAACAGGATCTTTTGTTTTCAGTTTTCATCTGCTCTGGTGCTTTTCCCCACCTGAACTCAGAATCCTCTCTGATATTGGCTGGTTGGCTTTTGAAATTATTATGACCATCACAAATGAAGATTTATTTCAGCCAAAGGGTGAACTGCAGGACCAGATAAACATTTAAGAAACAAAGATCCTGTTTTCAGCCAGTTGAAACCATCTCTTGTATCCATTAATTCCTTAGTGCCTTTGGATGTACACAACATACATCAAGCAAAATAGTTCCCATATGGCCTCAGCATATGTCCTACATCTCAGAATTGGAAAGGAAGAAAGTCTGATATGGTAGAAGAAATGTTACCAAACATAATGTAATTGGAAAAAGTTCTGTAGTGTCATCAAACTTCATAACAAGTGATGTAATTATAGAGCTAGTGCTATATGCTATACTCTGGATTGTTGCATTAGCTATTATTATTATTATTTATTATGAAAATGTAAATAACAAGAGGACTATTTGCCAGCAAACTAGATGTTTTAGGAAAGAAGGTTTCTGCCTAATACATTTGGGAGATCATTCAAGACTATTATAATCTGTGTCTGCTGTATATGTCTCAGGTATTTCCATAGCGCCAATCCTTACAGTGTTTATGGTCTAATAACAATAGTTTTACATTGATATAGCACATTTCTGTCCGAAACCTTTTACCAACTATTTACATATAGAACATCTGAAATGCATCCACCCCGGGGGGGGGGGGGGGGAGGTGGGGAGAGGGAGGGAGCAGAGGGCACCAACTATCTGGAATGCAGTAGGCTGCATAACAGTGAAAATCTATTTTGTCTTGTGAATTTTAGTGCTTTTGCTTTCATGAGCACTGCTTGCTGGGGATAAGCTGTCTCACTTTCCCTACACATCTGTGCCCATGCAGCTGCAGGGCCAAAGCACTATTGCTGCATTCACCCACTTCGGAAGCTAGTCGCCCCACGAGCCTGCATGAACATGGTAACAGAAGACGTTGTTCATACAGTCGTTGTAAAAGTTGGAGCCTCGCTCTGCTGTGTAATAGTCACTGTCGTGACTTTACCAAAGGGGCCAGTGAAACTGGGATCAGAGGAAGTTTCATGATAAACATCAGTTGAACACGCGCTTTTTCTGTTAAAAGTTAGCGTAGCTTGATGCCTGTGACATTATTAATTGCTCAGAGGGAGAAAACCTTTGGGAAAAGGAGAGAGGTAAAAAGCTATAGTTCTAAAATGTCAAACCATTTGGTGGCTTGGCCCAGTTCCCAGGAAACAGGAGACCTTGTCTCAGAAACCACTGCCACAGATGGCACAGATTGGCTCCCAGGTGTGTGGTCTCACCAGAGAGGCCCAGGACTGAGTGGAGCACTGGGATGAAACGCCTCCTCACCCTGGGGTCCCTCCAGTTTGGACTGAGTCATCTTAATGGGACAGTGCAGGGAAGCTTGCCCTGATGCTGCCTGGCTGTCCTGTGGATAACAGAGGTTCCCCTTAGTGGCTGATCTGAGCACATACTTACCCACATACATTCCTCATGCAGAGGACTTTGTGCTCGCTTTCAATGCAGTTGCACACCCAGACCAGTGTATATTTGTGAAGCCCACATGCGTGGTGACTTCATGGATGCAGTCGTGCAAGGTAACTCTGATTTTCCATAATAGTGTGTAAAGGTAGAATGCAGGAGCTCTCTGCATTGCATAGCAAGTGTTAGGCTTTCATTTTAGGGGAAAAAAGCAGGCTATAATAATATGATCTATCAGGCTGTGATGATATGCCTAAAATAGTATCATCCGGCTCTGAACAGAAAACTCAGCTAGTTTAACCATATTTTGACAACATATGGTGAGCTACACGCGGCACCATTCCATTTTGGAGCAGGCGAAAAGTAGGATGTCAATTTGATGTAACATAAATGATAGGTTTTGCTGCCAAACTGTCAGAGTCAGTTTTACATTTGTCCCTGGATATTTACATACATACAGAACTAGTAATACAAGGAGGTAAAACTTTAAAATCTACAGTAACCAAATAATTTTCTTGATACTGTTGTTCATGACTTGGATAGGTTGAGGACTAGAGACTTGTGGTTTATGTACTCTGTCTTTTCAAAACAAATCATGGGGAAAACCATCTAAAATTGGCCACATGCCAGTCCTGCCAGTTTGCCCACCCTCAGAACACTGAAAACAGCTGAAACCAGTCTGATCAAATGTCAGTACGTTTTAGAGAAAAACACCCTGTCTTTGCAAAGTGGGTTTTCATCCTGTTATTGCTACCAACAGTACAATTCAAAGAGCTAAGAATTAGATTTCACTTTGTGTGCATCAGGCAATCCGATTACATGGGGGTGAGGAAAAGAAGGAGTGGTAGAATTAGTCATGAACATTGCCACAGATAAGGTGGTACGCAATGTAGCCGCTGTTTGTCGCCATGAGAGAGAGCTCTCCCACCAACAAAAAACTTCCACCCCCAATGAGGAGCGGTAGCTTTGTTAGCAGGAGAGCGTTCCTGCCGACAAAGCGCTGTTCATACCAGCACATTTTGTCGGCAAAACTTTTATCTTTCAAGGGTATGTTTTTTTTAAACACCTCTGAACGACAAAAAGTTTTGTCATTCAGTTGCCAGTGTAGACAAAGCCTTAAATGATCTGGAAAAAGGGGTAAACAGTGAGGTGGCAATATTTGCAGATGATACAAAACTACTCAAGATAGTTCAGTCTCAGGCAGATTGCAAAGAGCTACAAAACTGTGTGACTGGGCAACAAAATGGCAGATGAAATTCAATGTTGATAAATGCAAAGTAATGCACATTGGAAAACATAATCCCAACTATACATATACAATGATGGGGTCTAAATTAGCTGTTACCACTCAAGAAAGAGATCTTGGAGTCATGGATAGTTCTCTAAAAACATTCACTCAATGTGCAGCAGCAGTCAAAAAAGCGAACAGAATGTTGGGAATCATTAAAAAAGGGATAGATAATAAGACAGAAAATATCATATTGCCTCTATTTAAATCCATTGTATGGCCACATCTTGAATACTGCATGCAGATGTGGTCGCCCCATCTCAAAAAAGATATATTGGAATTGGAAAAGGTTCAGAAAAGGGCAACAAAAATGATTAGGGGTATAGAATGGCTTCCGTATGAGGAGAGATTAATAAGACTGGGACTTTTCAGCTTGGAAAAGAGATGACAAAGGGCATGGATATGATAGAGGTCTATACAATCATGACACATGTGGGGAAAGTAAATAAGGAAGTGTTATTTACTCCTTCTCATAACACAAGAACTAGAGGTCATCAAATGAAATTAATAGGCAGCGGGTTTAAAACAAAAGGAAGTATTTCTTCACACAACACACAGTCAACCTGTGGAACTCTTTGCCAGAGGATGTTGTGATCAAGACTATAACAGGGTTTAAAAAAAGAACTAGATACATTCATGGAGGATAGGTCCATCAATGCCAGGATGGGCAGGGATGGTGTCCCTAGCCTCTGTTTGCTGGGAATGGCGAGAGGGGATGGATCACTTGATGATTGCCTGTTCTGTTCATTCCCTCTGGGGCCCCTGGCATTTGGCCACTGTTGGAAGACAGGATACTAGGCTAGATGGACCTTTGGTCTGACCCAATATGGCTGTTCTTATGTTATATTTAAACGGAATCAGAGTACCTACAGCAAGCCTTTAAATCCCCTATACTTTACAGCTTCTTGAAATGATAACATCTGCCTTTGCTTCATTTGCAAATGACAGCATGTGAAACTCACATGATTTGATTATTTTTCCGATAACATGGAAACGTGACACAGTAGCAGAGGGTTAATGAGAGCGATAATTTCTTTAAACATGATTTCTGTGCTTGGAAGCATACGAGTGAAAATTCTGTTGTGCAGGGACCAGATAGTTCATGGGATTGAAAGTGGTATAAGCAGTTTCTAATACTTATGCCGCTGGTTTAAATGTATCTCAGGTCTTTAGTGACCAACAGGTTTTTATCACCTGACAAATATTGTTAGTGGCTAGAGTAGAAACAAGTACTGTAAACGTATTGGTCATGAAATATAGCCATAAATACCAGCCACCCACTTATCTCCCACATCTTATGCAGGTGGCATTGAGAATAGAGACCAAGAACTTAATTCCAAAACTGCAAGCTCTGTCTGTTGGAACAGAGGAAGAATCTCCACTAGCTGTGTGTAGGAATTTATTTTTCCTGTAGTTTTCTGTCAGTCATTAGAGAATGACATATCATAATCTCTTATCATGCTAAAATGTAGCACATTTTAAACTATTTATTTACATGGTTAATGGCATTGGTCCAGTCAAAATAAGCACTGCAGCGTTCAGCTGTCTGCTCTGAGCCCCTAAATATTTGGGAACTTTATAGTTCTGTGGATTTATTTGTTCTCTTAATTGTGAGGAAATAGAGACAATTTTGTAAAACACAGATTACATTTCAGTTTGTTTTTCTTTCAACAGATCAGCCATCAGAAAGGCCATGTTCACGTTTATCATCTCATAGCTCGGCTGCCAGCAGCTCCCAGACTAATTTACACGGAACAACATCTATAACTTCAAAAGTGTTAAGGAGACAGTCGAAACCTGTGGTACTCTTGATTTAAAATCTAATATCAAGCATAATGGTGACAACCATTCATTGATCTATCATAGAAAGAGGGAGCACATTCTTGTGACTAGAGCAGAGGACTGGGAATCAGAGTTTAAGGCCATGTCTACACTACCCGCCGGATCGGCGGGTAGTAATCGATCTATCGGGGATCGATTTATCGTGTCTCACCTAGACACGATAAATCGATCTCCGAATCGACACCCGTACTCCACCTCGGCAGGAGGAGTAAACGGAGTCGACGGGGGAGCCACGGCGGTCGACTTGCCGCTGTGAGGACAGCTAGGTAAATCGAACTAAGATATTTCGACTTCAGCTATGCAAATAGCGTAGCTGAAGTTGCGTATCTTAGATCGACAACCCCCCCAGTGTAGACCAGCCCTGAGTTCTGTTCCCAGCCCTGCAACTGGATTGTTATATGATCCTGAGCAAGTCAAAGGACTTCTCTGAGCTTCAGCATATCTGTCTGCAAAATGAGTATACTAATACTTATCTGCCTCTCATGCCATTGTGAAGGTTAATTATTGCTTATAAGAGACATTAAGATCCTCTGATGGAAGGTTTTATATAAGGGGGTGATATTATTGCTGTTATAAAAATGCAAACAATAGTATCCTCATGACCTTAGTATAATTTTGGTTACCCCTTGAATTGGTTTCTAATACTCTTTAATGTTTGTTTCCTTAGGAGATGGTCGAAAATGGTAGTTATCAGTTGGTGGTAAAGGCCAGGTTCAATTTTAAGCAGACCAACGAAGATGAGCTCTCGGTGAATAAAGGAGACATTATTTATGTCACCAGAGTTGAAGAAGGGGGCTGGTGGGAAGGTACATTGAATGGAAAAACAGGCTGGTTCCCCAGTAACTACGTCAAAGAAATCAAGTCTGCCGGTAAGCAAATCTTCAGTGGCTCATTGAATAACAGGATAATGCAGTTTGTCCCCTGACGCCTTTCAGGAATTGCAGTTATTTGTTAAGCACTGTTAGCGTGCTCAGTGCTGTACCAGAAATAGTGACCGGAATAGGGATAGAAGGAGACAGCCCTGTCCTTTGCACGCCTTGCTCTGCAGCTTCTTCCCACCTCAACCCAGCACTCCCGTCTGAAACTGCACAGCCCCAATGGCACAGAGTGGGAGCAGAGTAGCTTCCCTGGCTTTAGAAACAGGAAGAGCATGCTGTGCTGTCTCCATGGCATTTGCCTTCAATTTTAAGTGGGGGCCAGTTGGTCTCTCCAGTTTCTAAGCACAGAGCTCGCTTTCTGTTGAGGACCTTTCTATGTGTCTGGTGCATATTTTCCTTTTGATGTAGCCATTCCTGGGAGCAGTATCATGAACGCTCACAATTTTCAGCGTGGAAGCCAGCAATAACTACATGGCCATAGGGAATGATTCCTTTGTTTATATGTAGCTCTGGCTTATTTCACACAGTATGTTTTATCTAGACGCATCTTCAGCTGCAGGCACCATAAGGGAAGAGAACCGGTCTGATGAAATCTTAACTCCTTTCAGTTTTGCCTTGAATTTCCTGTACATTTTCAGAAATTTAACTTTTCAGAATTATGCAACAATCATGACATCAGAACTCATCGTGGTTAACTGCCCTCTTGTGGTTCCAATTCTATTTAAATAGAGCTCCCCATGTTAGATCTGTACGCCTTTGGAGCCACTTTGTGATGATGAATGTTGTATTTTTGGAAACACAGTTTTACCTTTTAATTAGTATTGTTTATTACAGCAGGGTCTAGAAGCCCTAACCAAGATCGGTATATTATTGTACTAGGACGTAGGTATAGTTAGAGACAGTCCCTGCCCTGAAGAGCTTACAATGTAAATAGACAGTGTGTGTATGTGCGGGCGGGGGGGGACGGGACAGGCACTGAGCGAGGAAGTGACTTGCCCAAAGTCACCCAGCAGGTCAGTGGCAGAGCTGGAAATAGGTCTCCTTATTCCCATTCCAGTGCCTGGTCCACTAGCCCACACTGCTTCAGTGTATCTATGAGTTTATTTCACTACTGGTGCAAATAGTGATACATAGAACGCATCGCTTTGATACATGTGGAGTTACAGGCTGCAATATAAACATGGCCATAAGATCAGTCCTTCCGCTATTTCCCTTTGTATAAGGAAAACATAACAGCTGCACCCAGACTTTACAGTGGAGCCGTAGGGTCTGTCTCCACTGCAACCCCGCTTTCCCCCAGCGGCAGCGGGTCTCAGAGCCTGGGTCAACTGAGTCGGGCTTGTACAACGCTAACGCTAGAAGTGTAGATGTTCTTGCCTGGGCTCTGAGACCCACCCTCCTGGCTGGGTCTCAGAGCCAGGCTCCAGCTGAGCGGGAACGTCTGCCCTGCTGGTTTTAGCGGGGTAGTGTGAGCCCCATGAGCCCAAGTCAGTTGACCAAGACTCTGAGACTTGCTGCTGCAGGTTTTTCAAAGAATGAGTCTATCAGGGAAAGCCGGGGGGGGGGCACCCGGGGGAGAGAGGGGCAGGACGATGAAACAAATATCAGTCACATGAAGCAGAAAAATGAAGGTTTCTTAAAGAAAGAGGAAGGGGCCACATTGGAGCTTATCTCCCAGTTAGCCCAAGAGTAGCACGACAGCCTTTTGATCTGTAGATCTGTTCGCCTCCAATCCTCCCTCTAGTACCCAGCTGAAGGAGCTCCATGGGGTGCTAGGGATTCACTGACAAAGGCTGCAGGGCAAGAGTAGCAGTAATAAGTAGCCTGTATGCCAGCTCTAGGCCCTGCCTATCTGGAGGTGGAGATGGACTAGAGACTCCACATAGCTGCTGAACCTGTAACCTCACCCTGCCTCCTGACCCTCCCCCCCATTCCCGCATCCTGGTTCATGTGCTCATGCCAGGAGCCCGTCCTGAGCTGGGCATGCAGAAGGGATTGGCTGTGTTTGTCAAGGGCCTCCAGGCGTATGGAGGAGGGGGCAGGTTTGGGCTGTCAAGCAGGAAGCAGTTACCTGTTCGCCCGGTAACTGCAGACTGGCTTGTGACGTTTGAGTGGAGGTGGGGGGTGGTTTCAGGGAGCTGTTTTTCCCGCCCCCCTTGTGCGCTGAGTTTTGGAATCTGGTTTCAGCAGATTTTTAAAGAGTGGGGAAAGTTTTCAAAGGTGAGAGTTTAAAGTTAGGCCTTTAGATCCATATTTAGGCACCTGCCTGATCCAACTCTCATTAAGTCAACTGGAGTCTTTCCATTGACTTCAGTGGAGCTGAATCAGACCCTTTGTGGCCAGAATTTTGGAGGTGAGCACGGGCTGTTGCCATGGGTTTTTTCCTATTTTGGGGATAGATGGACCTTGTGCTGGCCCTCTGCACAGGCTTGACAATAGCCCAGTGTGGACAGGCCCAATTTGTATAGAGAGCCAATGAACCAAACTGCAAACCCGGTATAGGATGGAAACCACTTCAACCCAGGGGGGGCAACAGCAGCCCCTGCGCCCTTAGCTCCAGCACCTATTGGCAGGCCCTGTGCCCGCTGTTCTGCTAACATCTTGCAAGGTTGACCCTGTCATGCAGGCACTGCTCGTTGTGCCAGGCTTCATGGAGGGTTTGCAGTCTGCACAGAAGGGGACGGCACTAAAATGGCCTGGGTTCTTCACCTGTGACGTCTGCCAAGACATGGACTCTGGTATCCCGAGGGAAAAAGCCAGTACATACATGCACCCCTATCCCCTAAAGCAAGTTAAAGCTCAGAAAGGGCCTGAACCAAAGCCCTCTAGGCCAAGTTAATAGAGGCTGCAGATAAATTTGTTGCAGGTTTATAATTAAAGTCTCTATATAACACGACAGCAGATGTTAGAACACAGACATTAACTCTCATTGATTCAGTTACCTTTGCAGCTTGATTGCATCTGCAGAAGAGTGTCGCTCTGCCTTTTTGCAGTGCTGCAGTCACATGATGCTATTTGCGCTCGCGCTGTATCCTCAGTATATTTTTGGGGCCATAATGTCTACCGGTGTGGAGTAAAGCATCATCGAGTGTTTTGAGTGATGCACAGGGACCCTCCGTGGAGGAGACAGGAAATGCTGCAAGGGCAATAAATAGAAAATACAACAAGCTGCAGTCTGAAATATGCTCAGTTTATCAGTTTCAGCTTCTCCCCTATTTGTGTGACTGAGTGTGCGCTTTGGAGATTGCAAGAAGAGCACACACAGGACAAAATACCACTGTCTGTTCTGCCTGGCAACTCTCAAGCTCTTCCTACATGTTCAGAGCTCCCACTAACACCAAAGGGAGCTTGGTACACCAAAGGAATGCAGGAATGAGCCCGTGGGCAGCCCATGTATGGGCGGATTACCTGTACAGATGGAGGAGCAGGGCATACCATCAAACCCGTTCTTCTAGACAGAGGAAACAACGCCCGAAATGGAAACGCCTCCTGGCAATTACCATGAATTGCACAGTCATAATGTGATTTCTTAGGCCCTTAAAGTTAAGAGCAACTAAAGGCAGAGGTATTGTTCTCTTCCTTGTGAACCCACAGCGATTTGTCACTGCATGTTGTTGGCATGGTTAGCTTTTTCTAGGGAAAAGAGCAGTGCAACAGTGACTATGAAGTGCTTGGGGAGGGGACAGACCAAATAGATAAAAGGGGCTACTGTGAGTCATCTTAGCAAATGGACGTAAGGGAAAGATGTTCTGTAGGTTGAACTTTGAGCCTTTCAGCTTTGGTCTGTTCCTCCCTTAATTTCAGTGAGGATTTTGCCTTTCAAAGGACTGCAGGGTTGGACCTCAACTTGCAACTTCTATTAAGGTGTGTTTAAATAAATCATGAATTAGAGATGGCCCACAGCAAAGCCCAGAAACCCAGAAGTCCCCAGAGTTAGAGTGTATGAAATCTGAATTCTGCGGATTGGCTGAATCAAAACGCCTGCTGCAAAACCCCCCAGCTGTTGCACGGTTGCCAGTTATTTCAGAAAAAACTTGTAAATACAGTATCATAGACTGGCTGTGTTGCAGTTCTGTCCAGACTTACACAGCTGTCAGTTTCGTGCATGCATTCACTTTGCTTCAGGTTTCATTTAAAAACCCCTGCAATTGGGCTTCTCTTTTTTTTTTTTCTGTGACCTTGTGACTTTTTGCAGTCTGCTGGACAAGATACAGATGTGGATTTTCCTGATAGGATGATGGCAGTTCTGCTTTATAATTTACAGGGTTTTTTGTTGTTTTTGTTCAGATAAACCACTCTCTCCCAAAGCATTAAAAGGACAGGAAAGCCCTCAACTTACAAAGAATTATTATACGGTGGTAAGTTTTAAAGCATTGATCATATGTTTTAATAAGCAGAGCATTATTTTTATCCTCCTGACCAGATCCTCAGCTGATATAAATTGTCGCAGCTTCACTGAAGTCCTTGGAGCTAATTTAATTTATGCCAACCGAGGATCTGGCAGTTTGTGTTTAAATTTAACTATTGAGACTTCACCAGTTCAAGATGTCTGCTTGGCTATCGAGAACGACACATATAAAATGCTACAGTATGTGAGAGAGAGAAACTCAAAATAGAGAGCCCAGATAGAAGAGCAAAGATGGAAGTTTAGTAAGTTGCGAGATTGGTATTTAAAAAAAAAAATTTTTGTTCCATTTTATTATTTCTGATGTAAATTATGTATCGTCGTATAAGTCAGAAGATAATCGGGTTTGTGATGGAGCAAGGCAAAATTAAACTGAGAGGTAAAATAAGCATTGCCCCATGGCATAAGAGAGAGTTAAAATATCTGCATTTGGACATACAGACTGGATGGCAGAGGTTAAATGCATTTGTCAGTATAGCAAAATATATTTTGTACAAACCAGCTGAAACAGCACATGCCCAGTGCTGAAAACCTGGACTAGGAACAGCCTCATCTGTCTCTAGAGCTTGATCTACAGTAAGAAAGCTGCTGTTCGCTGACAAAGGGTAACTGCAGTGGGTCTTGCTGCACCAGTGCTGAAAAAAGATTAACTGCCAAGGTAGGCAGGCGAGGCGTGAACCAACCATCAAGTGATGACTGAGCCGTGGTCTGGGCTGAAACAGTGTTGAACTTAGTCCTGTCTACTCTTGCAGTTAAACTGTTTTGATCTAGCACTAGTCCAGTTGCATGTGATTTGTGTGTAGTTACTGTGCCTGCATGCTTCCCCAGTCAGTATTGGCATAGCCAAATAGCCACTTATGCATGCAAATGGCCTTTTGTGGGGGCAAATACCTAATCTGCCTGTGCATTTACATTATGTTCCAATAGCATAAAAGAGAAGTCAAGAAGGAGCAGCTTCTAAGGTTTATTTTTACTGCTTTCCTGGGACACTCTGCACCTTGTGAGATCAAATCTGTAATTTGAAACCTCGTGCCAGTTTTGCACAGTTTCTGTCTTGCATTAGCATGTTCTTCAGGCATTAATAAGTCAGAGGTGGATTTAAAATATGTTTCCAGGTTGCTCTGTTGTTGGAAGCTGATGTTGTAGTCACGCACCTAGTCATTAGTGCTGAGATCTGCTCTTTGTTTTCTCTCTCTCACTGTAGGTACTGCAAAGTATTCTGGAAACAGAACGTGACTATGCTAAGGAACTACAGGCACTTCTGGGAACTTACTTGAGACCCCTCCAATCCTATGACAAGTAAGACCCAAGTCAGTCTGTGATGACACAACACTTCAAAGCCTTTTCACTTTTGAATATTTAGGGACCATTTCTGCTCTTTAAAGGTTCTCATGCAAAACCTCAGAATGTCTCTGTGATCAGGAAAAGAAAGCTTGTGATAGCTTCTGACTCTTCCTTTTCCTGCATTTTTGTGTAGACATCTGATTGTGTGATGGATGGTTAAATATGCAATTTTGATAGATATGATCACTACAGGCTCATACATGGAATTGTTCTCTCACGTGTATTCCCCTCCAATGGGCCTTATTTTGGCTGCTCAACTTCAAATGGGACCTCCTAGTCATTTCTTCAGTGGGCATTATTCAGACCAGGCTATGATCTAGGAATTGCATTGATTCTGGTTAGTCTGGCTCTTGTTTATTCTGAACTTGCTAACTAGTAAGCATTGCCCCGCTCTCTGTACATTGATCTGCTTGAAGTGTTTTCTTGTTCTCTACACATCATCCTGCAGTTATTGATAGCCAAAGTGATGTACGGACAACTGAGGGTCATTGTCAGGGTCTAGGTGCAGAAATAAGACATAGTCCAAAATGTTTTCCATCACTATCATGAGAAAAGCTGATGTGAATTTCAGATTCTATCTACATCCAATCACAAACTTAGGATTTTATCAAACCTTTGTCTTTCATTTGTCCAAACAATGACATGTAGATATCTCTCGTCACTGTGCATAAATTATTCCAGTCTCAGTAACCTGTCTCTTAGGCTTACTGCATTGGCTTTATAATCATCTGTCCTAGGTAGCAGCATAAATAGGCACAACATGCATGCTTGGATAATTCCATCTAGTAGAGCCAGCCACCCTCTCTTTAGAAGTTGTGCAGTTGTAACCGCAGCGTAGCGGTATCTCTGGATTCTGATGCTGCATACTGTGAGGAGAACGTAGAACTCCAGTAGGTTACAAGCGCAGAGGTCAAACACATAGCCTTTTTCCAGTTTGGAGAGTTCTGAGGACAGAATCTCAAGCCCTTCATATTTATTAGGGGAACAAAGTTTCTGGTTTTTAAGTCACATAGTGTCCAGATTCCCTCAAACCTTTGGAACTATTTGTGTGGATAAATTCAGCAATGGAAAAGTCTCAAGACCCCAGCCTTTCTTCCCCACAGGATGCATGTTGGCCTTCTTAGTCACAGTTCTTATCCTGGGATCCAGGGCACAACACAAGGTGATGTGACTTCCTCGTATTGCTGTAACAATCGTATCTAGAAGTCTGATTTATCACAGAACTGTAGAGAGCACAAAGGGGAGTAAGGCTGAAATGACCGAGGGTGCTGAGATGATGATGGGAAGACTAGCAGGAAGTGCAGGGAGCACAGAGATTGTCATTGTAATTTGTATGCAATAGCTCCTAAATGCTAGGTGCTCTACAAAGTCCATCCCTGGAAGACGTTACAATCTAAAGCTCCAATCTTGCAACATGAGTCAGGGTTGGCCTGCCTATGAATACTATTCTGCCTGTATCTCTGTGTCTACATCCTCCTTCTCTGCCCCCAGAAGAAATCCTGTCTATATCAATGAGGACAATTAAACAGTGTGAGACGATTACGGGATTAAAATACAATTCAGTTAATCCTTGATAGCGAACATCTTCTATAAGGTATTATTTGTGTATCATGAATTTTGGTTTTGTATTTCATTACATTAATTCGTGTTTCTGTTGGAACAAATATTTTAAATCTCCCATATTTTGAACAGGTTATTTGGAGATGTTCTCAGATGTTTTTTTTTTTTTTTAATAAGAGATTTGTTTTGAATCACTCCAAAGTACCTGTCAAGTACTATTCAGTATTTTAATTCTTTCAGGCTAAGCGTGGTGGATATTGCATCTTTACTGGGAAATTTTGAGGAAATATGTTCGTTTCAGCTAACACTGAATCAAGCCTTGGAAGAATGTGCAAAGTAAGCATCTGCCATTGCAATTAAGGGTGATGAGTTACTAACCTGTGGTTAAAAATAATACAAAGGCCTATTTATTAACCTTGCTCCTAGCTACTGTCTGTACATTTGTTTTAATGTAGAAGAAAATAGGAGGAGCTAGAGAAGGCTGCCATCAGTGCTCAGAGGGTAAGAGAAGGTAATAGAAATAGTGATGTGTACCTCTGAGGTGTCTTCTTAACTGCCTTGCTTAGAAACAGAAAGTTAAGACTGGCATTTGCCTTTAGGAGACTGATGCCAAGTCCCATTGGAAGTCAGGGGAAACTAGTTGTCTAACTCTCGTAAGCCTTTTTGAACAGTATCAGTCTAAATCTTTTCCTTTCATCCCAAGCGAATGTACCATCCCCAGCTGTCAATGTGACCAGGGCAGAGCCTGGGCTAGAACTGGGAGAAATGGATAGTTCTGTCTCATCCCTCTTACTGGGGATGGCTGAAAAGAGAAAAAGAAAGATGACTAACGGGATAGGGGTGGGGGGAAGCTGGTCAAAATAGCAGAATCATTTCAGACTCTGGGCTTCCTTTCTCTCTCTCATCTCCTATTCAAGCACTGCACAGAGCTTCTGAGGGAAGGAGCCATGCAGGACAGAGGCTCCTTTGCCCCAAAGCAACAGGCCAGAGATGTCAGAGAGAACACTCACACTTCATTAAGCAGCCACAGCAGAGACCTGAGAGGCACTTCCATGTGGGTCCTCAGCTATGGAGTGTTTGACCAGCTAAAGTTACAGCATCCCAGCTAGAACTCTGAGCTAGAGCTGTCACTGAAGGCTCGACGTGTGTTCTGTCTTAGGGTGGGCTAAGCACTCTACATCAACTAACAGATGTATTGGAGCATAAGCTTTTGTGGGTGTTAGTCTATAAGGTGCCACAGGACTCTTTGTTGCTTTTTACAGATCCAGACTAACACGGCTACCCCTCTGATAATTGACACTCTACATCAACGGCTCTCAACCTTTCCAGACTACTGTGCCCCTTTCAGGAGTCTGATTTGCCTTGTGTACCCCCAAGTTTCACCTCACTTAACAAACAACTTGCTTACAAAATGAGACATAAAAATACAAAAGTGTCACAGCACACTGTTACTGAAAAATTGCTGACTTTCTCATTTTTACCATATAATTATAAAATAAATGAATTGGAATATAAATACATTTCAGTGTATAGTATGTAGAGCAGTATAAACAAGCCATTGTCTGTATGAAATTTTAGTTTGTACTGACTTTGCTAGTGCTTTTTATGTAGCCTGTTGTAAAACTAGGGGAAATATCTAGATGAGTTGATGTACCCCCTGGAAGACCTCTGTGTATCCCCATGGGTACGTGTATCCTTGGTGAGAACCACTGCTCTACATAGCTGAATTTCTACCACAGCTAGCACTGACAGCTGGTTATGAAATACAGTGTGTCCATTTCACTGATGCTTTGTCATGTCTGGGGACCTGGCTCATTAACTCTTGTTTCAATGACATGCTCTGAAGATGTTGCTGCTTCTATTTGCAGGCTTCCCGAGAACCAGCAGAGAGTGGGAGGCTGTTTTATGAACCTGATGCCACAGTTCCGATCTCTGTACCTCACGTATTGCGCTAACCACCCTTCTGCTGTTAACGTGCTAACCCAACACAGGTCAGCAACGGCTTGTGTCGAAAGAGCAAACCATCCGTTTTTTACCAATGCCAAGTCCAGCCAGGGCCTTTGCCTGGGATCTCAACAACAGGGATCCAAAGGCGACATGATTGCACGGAGCCTTTCCAAAGACCCTGTGTGTGCAGAGGAACCTGCCACCATGCAGAGCAACCTGTGCTCACCTGCCTCCCCGGCAAGGACATGCAAGCATCTCACATGATACTGACATGCTGATATCAGGGTCTGATCCTGTGAGGTTCAAACACCTTCAACTTGCATTCACTTACTTGAGGGTGCTCCACACCTCTCGGGATCAGGCCCCAAATAAGGCCTGAAGAGGCTTGAAATGGAGGTTTGCTCAGCAAACCACAAAGAGGCCACGCAGTTCTGTACGTGATTACACTAATCACGGCAACATTCTCATTCAAGGTGTGACTCCTGGGGAGACACCTGCCTGTGCCTTAGCTTTATACTGTCAACTGAGAACTAAGAGAGTCCTCTGAGCGGACAGGCTACTGCTGTGTTCCCCGCAGTGCTGCTTAGCTCTCCTGCACACAGCTGTGAACGCAGTGACCTCGGCCCAGGGGCTGAGTTCTGGCATTTTTAAAATGGAGGCCTTTAAAATGTTTCTCTTGTAACACATGTGATTGTAATTTAGCCTAATTACAATCCTGGCTATTGTAAGTGACTCCTTCATTCAGTTCATTAGCCAGAGAATGTTTAAAATGCGCGTCTAACTGATCTGTTTTGGTGAATATGCTGATACACACAAAATGTGCTCTCCAAAGTGTGATGAGCCAAAGCTGAGCATGTTGTGCATGTTGAGTAGGTACCAAGGCCAAAACAGACCATTGTGATCATCCAGTCTGATCTGGAAAACACAGATCATGGAACTTCCCCAAAATAATTCCTAGAGCAGAGCTTTTAGAAAACCATCCAATCATGATTTAAAAATGGCCAGTGATGGAGAATCCACCACGACCCTTGGAACAACTTCCAATGTTTAATTAGCCTCACTGGGTAAAATTTACGCTTTATTTTCAGTCTGAATTTTTCTAGCTTCAACTTCCAGCCATTGGATTGTGTTAGATTGGATTGTGTCCACTGGGTTGTGTTAGCCCTTTCTCTGCTTGATTGAAGAGCCCATTTTTAAGTATTTGTTTCCCATGGAGGTACTTGTAGACTGTAATTAAGTCATTCCTCAACCTCTCTTTGTTCAGCTAAATAGACGGAGCTCTTTGAGTCTGTCACTGTAAGGTGCATTTTCTAATCCTTTAATTATACTTTGGCTCTTCTCTGAACCGTCTCCAATTTAGCAACATTGTTCTTGAAGTGTGGACACAGTCTTCCAGCAGTGGGCACTGGTAACTTAGTGATCTCTATCAAGTGTGTTCTCTAGAAAGGAAACCCTGCTTACTACTCCCAGCGGGTGGTTCAGGCACCCAGCAGCAAATGGATCCAGGGTGCCCATGCCTCATGCCACAGGAGAGAGGCCTAGCGGTGGTAGGCAGAGCCCTGGCAGTGCTTGGCATGCCAACGCTACAGCAGCTTGTAACAACAGCCCCTACTTGCCATCTAACATGAGCAACTGTCATTACAAATGTATTCTCCGGAACTGCACATTGGGCCTGCGTTGTGTCTGGGTCCTGGCACAGGTATGTGGGGGTGGGGGAAGGGTGCTAGGAGCCCTCTCTCACTCCGGACTCCATGCCAAGGCCAGCTGCTGTGGGCGGGAGCACAGGTACTGCTCCTTCCTAGTGTTCCTGGGGCGCAAGTCACCGTAGAGGAACTTGGTTTCCTTCCCCTGCAGAGCTGGCCAGTGCACTAGTGTGGGGAGGTGGCTGCACCTACCCAGGGTGGTTGCACAGCATGCACACACCTGCAGAAGCACCAGAGTTTTCCAGAGGCATGATTGCCTCCCTTCCCACCCCCCCGAACTCTCCTTGGGGAGCAGTGGCCTTGATCTGCCAGAACCCCAGCCTGGCCCTCTCTGGCCCACTGTGTTTGCATCAGCTGGCAAATGTAGAAGAAGCTGGATTTCTTTTGCAATGGAGTGTAGCTCAGAACTGGGCCACTGTTATTTGGACAATGAAGGCATTAGTAAAACATGGCCCTTAGAGGCTGGTGAACTTTCCTCGTCTCTGTTTATAGTGATGAACTGGAGAAGTTTATGGAGAACCAGGGCGCGTCCAACCCAGGGATTTTGATCTTAACAACAAGCCTCAGCAAACCCTTCATGAGACTGGATAAATACGTCACCCTTCTCCAAGAACTGGAGCGGCACATGGAGGTAAATGAAACATAGCGTCTGCCGGGCAGATCATGGGTGGGGTTTTGTGCTGCCAAAAAAACTGCATTGAGAATTGCTTGTACCTGGGGTCCTTCTGTCTACATATTGAGGGGGGCCCCCACTACTGTAGTAACTGAGCACCCCACATGCTTCAACATATTTCTCCTCACACGCCCCTATGAGGTAGGACAGTGCCATCATCCCCAATCTTCTGGCACAGAGGAATTAGAGGCTGGCCCAAGGTCACACAGGAAATTTGTGGCAGAACGAGGAACTAAACTTGGGTCTTCCAAGTCGGAGACTAGCACCCTAACTGCTGGGCCATTCTTACTCTCAGGCCTTATAGCTGTGTCTAATCATGATGCTTAATCAGATTCAAAGTGCTCTACTCTAACATGGGTCAGCTGAGCAGTGAGGGCAGGGCCCAACTGGGTCACAGCCACTGTGCTGTCACCCACATAGAGACTTAGAGCATCAGCTCCCCCTCCTGAAAGCTATAAGCTCTCAGCCACTCATCCTCCAGCACCTTACCCGTGGTGGCCGTGAGCCCTGCCCTCTGGACACTGCAGCAGCAGGAGGGAGCTGTGAGAGGGCAGGGGGCTCTCGGACACCGTGGCAGTGAGGGCTATGAAAGTAGTGGGTGCCTAGGCTAACGAGAGAGGAGGTGAAGAGGTGAGGGCAGCAGATTGGCCAGCAGCCTCATTTTGAGCAGGACAGATTTTGGCCTCTGCCCTGGGTCCCCATGTTGTGTCCTTGAGGAGCTGGACCAAAATAGATGTTTTGTTTGCGATTCTGGTCTGCGGCCACAAGAGGCCACTGCTCCCAGTGTAGCAACCAAAGGCTGCTCTGCTGTTGCGCCGGGCTTCTCCCAGCACAGGTGCACTCATACCAGCGAGGCAGCTGCTCTGCTCAGGCACCAGGAGTATCCATGAACAGACCCTCCCTGTGGCAAACGAGAACCCTGCAGGCAGCAGGAGCACACAGTGGGGAGAGGGCAATGAGGAAGGAGGGGATAGAACCAGGGTGGGGCAGAGGAAGAGTGGAAACGGGGCTAGTGCAGGCAAGGAGGAGCTTGCGGGAAAACTGCTGAGGTACAAGCAGAGCTGGTGGCACCAGATGGGGAGCAGGCCCCTAGAGGGTGGATGGGAGAGGCTGCTCATCCGTTGTGGGGGTGGGGATTTCTGGAGAAGGGTCTGGTGAGGCTCCGGTGTTGGGCAAACCGTCCGGAAGAGGCCTAAGGCAGTTCCCACACAGCTGCTTGTGGAGTTGCTGCTGTCCTGTGTGCTTGCAGCACTGGGTGAATTGGCGAGGAGCTGGGACGCTCTGCGGCAGTCATAGTGGGCCACATGTGCTGAACGCAGGAGGTGGCAGAGAGTCCTGGCACCAGGGCAGGGCTCTGAGAAATGCCCAAAGTAAGCTCAGTTTTGAGGCTTGCTAAATAAGATATTTATATTTTTGGAAAGCTTCTACAGTTCTCCACAAGCTTCCATGTCGCTGGCTTATTTGGAAATTTGGCCCTAGCAAAATGTATCAAATGCTGACAGCAGCAGAGGGGTGAGAGAGGGGAGATCAGGTCGCCTGGTTACGGCACCGGGATAGGATTCAGTCCCAGAGGACACATTTTATCCAGACTTTTTATCCAAAACACAGCTCAGCTCTGGGTGGGCAACTAGAGGCTTGTTCACACCGGGGAAGTGTCCTAAAAATGTCCTACCCTTGTTAACCTAGGTTCAGGTGAGCCGCTGTGTTAAAAACCCTAGTACAGATAATCCATCTGGTTGCTGACGCTGTTTCTGCTCAGGCCAGCTATGTCTGTGTAACGCAGTGGGCTCCCACCTTTTTATTCCCAAGATCACTTTTTGAATTTAAGGGCAATCCAGGATCTATCCCGCCCCTTCCTCAAGGCTCCGCTCCTTCCCCAAAGCCCCGCCCCATTCACTCCATCCCCCCTCTCTCTGTCACCCACTCTCCCCCACCCTCACTCACTTTCATCAGGCTGGGAAAGGGAGTTGGGGTTTGGGAGGGGGTGCAGGCTCTGAGCTGGGGCTAAGGGGTTCATAGTGTGGGAGGGGGCTCAGGGCTGGGGTAGGGGGTTGGGGTGTAGATGGGAATGCAGGGTGCAGGCTCTGTGAAGGAGTTTGGTTGCGGGGGGGGGGGCTCTGAGCTGGGGCAGAGTGTTGGGGTGCAGGAGGGGGTAAAGGGTGCTGGCTCTGGGAGGGGGGCTCAGGGCTGAGGTTCAGGGTGCAGGAGGGGGTATGGGGTGCTGGCTCTGGGAGGGGGCTCAAGGCTGGGGTTTGGGTGCAGGAGGAGGTTTGGGGTGCAGGAGGGGGCATGGGGTGCTGGCTCTGGGAGGGAGCTCAGGGCTGGAGGTTGGGGTGAAGCCTCCCGCTGGGCAGCACTTACCTCCAGCAGCTCCCGGTCTGCAGCTGCTGCTAATGCAGGCTCCCTGGCTCCACGCCACTCCCAGAAGGGGCCAACTTGCCCCTGGGGGTGGGGGCACATGGCTCTGCACGCTGCCCCTCTCTGAAAGCACCGCCCCTGCAGCTCCCATTGGCTACAGCTTCCTGCTGCCAGCCAATGGGTGCTGTGGGAGCGGTGCTTGCAGGCAGGAGCAGCGCGTGGAGGGAGACCCCTGTCCCCACAACCCTCGGGGCTGTGGGGCAGTGCTAGCCACTTCCGGGAGCAGGGTAGGGCCTGGACAGGCAGGGAGCCTGTCTTAGCAGCAGACCCACTGTGCCGCCGGAGATTGCGAGCGACTGGGAGATCCTCTAGGATCGACCAGTTGGTGAGCACTGGTGTAACCCCTGCCTGCTCGGTGTGGCGCCCTGTCCCCCTCAAGTGACACCTCATCCAGCTAGAGATTGATGAGTCGGCCACAGCCTTAGCTAAGCGACATGTGGCTTTTAGCTTATGCAGTAGAGGTTCATAGACTAAACCTCAGAGGTCCCAGGTTCGATCCTGCCTGCTGATGACTGGGGTCTCTCCATGTTACATCTGCTCCAGGGAAAGATCAGCCATGTTTTCTATAGCTGGGCTAAACAGGGCTTAGTCTGGTCTGCACTTTGCACTTCCATTCCTTCCAGCACCATCCCAGCTGTGCATGTCAGCAACGGCTAATGTTTCTAGTGTAGGGCCCAGGCTAGAGAGGGAACGGGGAAAAGAGACACTCCCCTACCACTCTCACTGACTGCTGCCCATGCTTCTCTGACTGCATGCCCACAGCGGTTGTGGCCAACACTCTAACCAAGGTGAGAGAAGAGCTGGAGGGTTGGTCAGACACAGATCACCTCTTTGTGTTGGTTTCTAGATTGTGAACATGGTGAGTGGGTTTCTACGTGCCGCACGTTGTATGAGTGTATAAATCAAGGTGATAAGTAAATGTGATAGAAGTGGGAGTGGCTGTATGTTGTGAGCTTAATTTGTGCTGGGGCTTGCCAGGGCTTGCTGCATCACTTATGAAAGTAAAAAAATTTTGCTTGAGCCCCCAGCACCTATTCGTTTGAGTCCCAGCACCTGTTTTGTTATAAATTAAGCACTATTCTTGGCCCATCTTCCCATGACTGGCCCAGCTACAATGTCCAGCGACTGGGCTCTGGATTTTGGTTATAAAGAGTGTATAACGTATAGGCCAAATTCTGCCCACAGATCTGTGTGAACTACTCCCGTTGAAGTTGATGGGAATTGTGTGTGTCCGTTCAATATCATAACGGCCATATGCATACAGTGATGGAGGCAGAGACTAAGGGCAGTGTCCTGCCCTCATCTCTGCCCCTCTAGCCTTCTGTTCTCTGTGTATGTGCAGAGCTCCCACTGACGTTAATGGGAGGCGATGCGGTGGAATATTTCATACGAGAGTCAAGATCTGTTTTGTGGACAAGAGAGCAGAACTTTGCCCTATACAATCTGGCACTGGGCTGTAGTTTTCTTTAAAAGCAATGTTTGGTTTAGCTGAAAGGGTATCTATCCTTGATCCCTTTTCTTTTGTTGAACAGTTTTGCATCAGCACTTCACTGAGTTGCTTTATATCACATGAGGATGATGAAGGCAGTAGAAGAGTGAAGGGTAGAATTTGGTGGGTCCTTCACCCCACTGGGATGTGCAGTTTCCCGGGCCATACTGCATACTCCCTGTGCTGAATGGCTGCAACCCAGCTCCATATGGGCCATATAGAATTTCCATGGCTTTTAAACCATGGCAGTAATGGGGGAAATCTGCATTTCCAAATGCTGCTGCTATTCATAGCTAACAAAGATTTCTTCCTTCGCTAGGAGGCACATCCGGATCATGAAGAGGTTTTGAAAGCATTCACATCTTTCAAGTCCCTTGTGGTAGGTGGCGATTCTCAAAATAGAGTGCTCCTTCTCTGTGCTGTGTTTCACAAAGAGTGAGTCAAGCCTGACATTTGCCTCCTTGTGAAAAGGTCTTTTAGAATGGAAAAGACGGGTTATGGAGACACCTTATTTGAAATTTTGCGTGACTTTGCCATCTGGTAGCATGTTCCAACAATTGCATTGTGATCTCTGTAGTGTGTAGTATCTAACTAGATAAAGAAACGTATTTTAAATGTGTGCCACATAAGGAAGCCACGTGTGGGTGGGGAGTTTCCTTTCATCTCTTTCCCCTTTACACCTTTGTCATTTTTGCTACATGTAATTGCACAATTCCTTACTCATTAAAATGAGCTATGAAGGATTAACACAAGTATATGACTCAACTGCCACTTCTAATAAAGAGATGCATTCTGGGCCTGATCCAGAGCCCGTTGATTTAATTGGGATTCTTTCCACTGGTATCCATGGACTTGGGATCAGGTCCTTGTATATGATAAATATTCATAATACCATGTGAAATGGCAATACGTAGAGACGCTATTAGTCTACTGTCTCTTTGTATCTTTGCAAATAACAGTAAAGCAGTTCAGTAGTGAACATATTTCAATTAATCATTCCAAATCACTTTAGAACCTTTTTGCAAATGAAAGGAGAAAGCCACGTGGAAGATTTTCTGACCGTTTTACTGGGGAAGGTTTCATGCTCAGTTATCAAGGAAGTTCTGTTCTGTGTTTCTTAAGCTACTGAATACCTTTCACTATAACCACTCCAGATGTGGTCCAGCTTCCTTCCTTCCTTAGCAGAGAAGATGCAAGTTTACAATGATTAGCGATGCAGATGAAGAAAGGAGGGAGGAGAAATTTCATAGAAAACAGGAAACAGGGTGTCACGTTCCATTTACTTAGAAGCTCAACAATTTGCATTCATTATAGCAGATAATAAGGGAGTAATTCAGTTATATTAACTTCAAAATGGCTTTAAGCTTTAGAGATGCTAGTAATTTAAGGAGATTTGTACTTGAGCTATTCATGTATTAGGTCCTATTGTTAAACTGTCTGTGGTGCATAAGGTAAGCTAAGCACTTAATTCTCCAAGGGACTCCAGCATCTGCAAATCTCGTGGGCTTCAGTGGGATTTGCTGATGCTCAGCCCATCTCAGGATTGGGCTCTTACTTATCACTGTAGTATACTTACTATATATATGTCTGAGGTTAAATGGTCAAAGAGTTAAATTCTACCTTCAGATATGCGTGCATGACTCTCATGGAGTCAGGGATCAGTCAAGCGTATGCTTCCAAGCACAGTGTGTTGGTTGCACAAAGCTAACGAAAATGCTATTTGTAGCCCTGTCGTAGCAGCAGGGTGATATAATACAGTGGTTTTAGGGATTGCAGAAAACTTTTGTAGGTTTTATGTGGGTTTGCATCTCCTGAACTGCAGGTTCAGCCAATCAGGGTCACAGAAGACCTGCCTTGTGACTTGTACCGCATGACTTTTGGCACAAAGTTTTGCAAACCAAAAGGAAACCACTAAACTCTGGTTCTAAAAATGAGTGCTTCAAGGGTACAGCCAACAGGGGCTCCTCCTTCAGCCACAGTGAAAGGGTCACAGCCCCTGAAGGATTTGTACAAAACTGGCTGAAATCCTGAGTTTGAAATGGAGTAAGAAATAAGAACTTGGCCAGTGTGAGGACTGAGTAAAAATTGAGACAAGGCTCAGCCTTGCAGGATTTTTCCTCCCATCAGAACTTCACCTTATATCAGGTTCCATAATGAACTGCTTCCACAGCCCCACTGAGTAGTGCATGTGCTTTCGGACAAGATCCTGCAATCCTTGCTCAGTCAGCCCCTCCATTGACTTCACTGGGAATTTTACCTGTGTACACACTGTATAAAGACTTCAGGAGTTAGGGCCTGATCCAAAGCCTATTGAAGTCAATGAGAGTTTTCCCATTGACTGCAGAGTGCTTCGGACCAAGCCCTTTGCCCTCAGAGACTGAGATCATGTATGTATAATCACTACTCCTGAACCTAGATACAATTAATGAGACTAAATTTATAATGACTTTGTTAGGTTTTTTTAAATGTAAATTTTTCTGAGCAGCCCCTGCATTTTCTTTTTCATTTGTATCTTGTATAATTATTCCCATGTGGCAACTAAGGCAGCTGGAAAGAAGAGCAACACATTTTGCTCATTGGAGCTGTACAGATTTAGACAGGCTGAGTGTTTGGCCCATTCTGTTGAACTATAACTAGATATTCTGGTTTTAGGTCAACTTAAATGGATTCCTTTTAAGTTATTTTATTCCTCTGTCTGCGTACTCAAGATGTGCAAAATTCACGGTTTTTGTTATGCAGTATTTAATAGGAAAATATTTGCTGATCTGGTTCATGCAGTTTTGCACCCCTTCCAATTTAACTTTATTTACAGTTTGGACAAAAATTGCTGTTTTCTCATTAAAAACCTACAAAAATAGAAAGTTCACAAGTCCCACTCTGTGGCCATCTTGGCTTAGAAAATGGGTACATTTTTCACTTAGATACAGGGCTGTTTGACAAAAGAACATATACCTCAGTGCCCCTTTATTTTCTCTTTTTCTAATTTTCATTTTTAAAATAACCTCTGACTTCGTAATTCATCAAACTGTTGTGACTTTAATAAACTTAGTACAATAAAGCAAATTTCAGATTTCCTGCTTGCCTGAATTCTATTGTATAAAGCTGAGTGATGCTGTTGATTTCTCATTGAGATAATTGGTGGTGGCCTGGTCTCTTCTGGTCTTCCTCTAAGGTCAGATTTTTGATACTTTTTATTAAGGGAAAGTTACAGTAAGCCAGAATCTTTAGAAAGGTTCATGTGACCCTAAATAAGTAATAAGTAATTTATAATGTAGAATGTTAGGGCCAGATTTTTAAAGGTATTTAGGCACCTAGCTGGATTTTCAAAAGCACCTACGCACCTAACACCCATTGAAATCAGTGCATTTTAGATATCTAGATGCCTTTGAAAATCCTAAATACCTTTAAAAATCTGGCCTGTAGAAAGACATTCTCCTTGAAGTGGTCACTCTAATGACTGCAGTTGGTGTTAGCCATCAGACTGATAGGAGCATTGCCAGAAAATCTCTTTTTGGTGGGCCAGAGCAGGTTTGATTCTGACGTTTTCCTGGTCTCATTTTAACAAAACTTTTTTTTTGTCTGTGATTATCGGCTTTACAGTCACAGTGCCAGGAGCTGAGGAAGAGGAAACAACTTGAATTGCAGATCCTTTCAGAGTCCATTCCAGGATGGGAAGGGGAGGATATCAAAACCATGGGCAATGTAATCTATATGTCACAGGTCATGGTACAGTGTGGGGCAAGTGAGGTAAGGTGTTTAACATGGCAAAAGTCCTTCTCTTCCTCTTAATGCTAAAATGGTAACAAAATTCTCTTTATCATGGTCGTGTTTGTGAAAGATGCTAAGAGCTCTGGCCCCGGCCCAACAAAGCACTTAAGCATCTGCTTAACTTTAAGTTCAGGAGTCAATGGGACTGCTCATATACTTAAAGTTAAGCATGTGCTTAAATGCATCCCTGGATCAGATCCTGAGTGCTCAGCACCATGGAGGCTCATGCCCTGACTGGCATTTATCTCTCAAACAAAAAGCTATTTTCGTATTGTCAAGTGAACGTGTTCTGTCACCAATCTATATGCACTACTCCTGTTGCTGTTACCAGAAGTTCTGCGGGTAGAATCATGGTAGGTTTTGACCTTTAAGTTTTAAATAAACAAGTGAGACGTGGTACCCTCTAATACTCTCTCTATATATGTATTAATATATGTGTTATATATTGTACTACATATATATGTGTACGTGGGTGTGTATTATATGAGAGTAATTTCTTACTACAGTAGCTCTTATTGGTTTTGATCGAGTATTTACCTAGTAAGAACATTGGTACTTCTCACTGCCAGCCAAATTAATGCTTGGGAGGATGCATGTATGAATGTCTGTAGTCTCTGAAGGGCTATTAAGTAAAGAAAATAAGTAAATTTTAAATTAATAGACTCAGTTCTGGTCCCATTATGGTCATTGGGAACATTGCCTTTGATTTCAGTTGAAACTGGATTGGGCCCATTATACTAATGTCTCTGAGGAAAATCTTTGTGATGCATTGTAAGATGGATGTATTTTTCACTTTAGGAGAAAGAAGAGAGGTATTTCATGTTGTTTTCCAATGTTCTGCTAATGTTGTCTGCAAGCCCTCGGATGACTGGGTTCATCTATCAGGTAGGCACATTTGATTTGAAGTTGCAAGTATTTGGGCGTAAAGAAGGAAACCAAATGTCTGTAATCAGATCAAATTCCTCTGCTTTCTGAAACTTCTCTGTTGTGGTGCTAACCCCCCCACCGCCAGGAAACTGAGAACTCTAGCTTACCATACATACCAGCATGGGGAGTCGTTAGACAGTTTCCACAAGCGTGAGTGCCCTTGCATTAAAATATCTCACTTTCTTATACTCAGAGAGTTCTGAGCAATTACTGTGGCTGCACAATAAATGCTGACATGGCTTTACCATTCTGAACCCAAATAGAAACTTCAAACTGGGTGTCGGTGGCGTGTACCACCCCCATCTCAATAATGCCTGGTTAAAAGCTTTCATTATGACCTTTTTTTTTAACCAGAGGCTGATAATTTCCATTTTACATAATGCAATGCTCCAGGCAATGCATTTTTTGGGGCTTACTACACTACTGAGTGGTGGAAATCATTCTGTTTTGGCTTTATTCCCCACAAGCTACTGGAGGCATGAAATAATGTCCAAGAAAGGAACAGCCTCATGCTGATTTATCACACTCAAGCACACATGGATACGAGCAATCATGGTAATAGTAAAGGAGTCATGATGGGTATTCTTTGGCTTTGATTTGAGACTGACAGCTCAGTTGTGCAACATGACTTTTCTATAAGAGAGGCTTATGGAAGTTAGTGAAAATGACCTCCTTTGTAAAGCTTTTGAGAGCTATGGGGAAAAAGCACTATGTAAGAGCTAGGTGCTATAATTTATTATAATTAAGTTAGCATGGGAGATCCTTGAATGGACTTGACCTTGTGTTTGGCCTGCTAAGGACAGGGAAATCTAGATCCACAGACTGAAGGGGAATCTTTTCTGGTTTTCTGAAGCCTTCAATGATTTCTGGTGGTGACTCCTGAGAGAGGCAAATTGTCTAAAAATGATAGATGTAGAGTCTGAATCATTCTCATTTTTTTTTTGTAGGGAAAACTGCCGTTAACAGGAATGACGCTGACAAAATTAGAAGGAACAGAAGGGACCGAGCATGCTTTTGAAATCACAGGTCACTACACTTTGTGCATTTCCTGTCCAGTGGGAGCAGCATCTATTGTATAAGTAGTTCCCAACTGCTACTACATGAGATGCTTTACACTTTCACTGCTATGATATGCTATTCTTTTCTTGTCCTTATGCTACAGTGACATCTGAGTTGTGTGTGTCCAGCTCCCTTGATGAACAAGAAGGGGGTCTGCTTTTGATCCATCTGTGTGCAGTTTAATCTGCCATGACTGGGCTTGGGCTGCTTCAGACTCCATTATGGGAGTAACAGTAGCTTGTATGCTGAGGAAAGAGGGGAGTGTAGGGTACAGCCAAGGTCTGCTTAAATTGGTACAGTCCTCTAAAAATGTTTGGAACCACTTCCATAATCTACTACCAGTTTATTCACAAGCCACTACTTCTGCGCATTGAGTCAGAGTATCATCAGAGGCGAGCTAGAAATGGAAAAAGATCTGGATCATCCAGTCCATTCCTGACCAATGCAGCATTGTTCCCTGATTTATATTTCCTACTTTCTTGACCATTCTAGTTATAAATGTCTTGTGCTTTGGGGTCCCTGACAGATCATTGTACAGCCCAAAACATTTCACTGCTAGGAAGCTTTTCCTAATAGTCAAACTAAATTTTCCCTTTCATAATTTCATTCCATGACTCCTAGTTAGACCAACCTTGTATCATAGTCAGTACTTTGGCTGCATCATTAGCATTTGAACCCTGTAAATATTTGTAGACTGTTATCATGGCCCCCATTAGTTACTGCTTAGTGAAGCTACACTTATCTTTTACTAATTCCTCACAAGTTTATCCCTCCAGTACCCTTGTAATTTCTGCTGATCTTCTCTGAACTCCCTCCAGTTTGTCAATATCTCTCCAGCAATGAGGTGCCCTGAATTGAGCACACTATTCCAGATACAGTCATACCAGAGTCACAGAGTGCTTGATCCCCAAAGCCCACTGACCCTAGAAGAAAAACTCCCATTGACTTAGTTGGGCTTTGGAACAGGCGCATATAGAGGGACTTGTAGCCATATCGCATTGCAAACACAGGAGGTGCTTGTTGTCAGAATGAGTTGGGCTGAATTTCTCCAGTGGATTGATGCCATTTTATAAAGAATGTAATTTAACCCTCTAATGCAGGGAACATGATAGAACGAATCACAGTGTCCTGTAACAGCAGCCAGGATTTGCACCAATGGCTCGACCATTTGCAAAGGCTAACCAAAGGGACGTGCAGCACAATATCCAAAACACAGTCCTGGAGTGCTCATTCTGTAAGTATGTTGTACCATTCCAGTCCTTTCTGAATGTATTGGATCTCGATATTGACACTAGGCTTCTTACCTAATGTGACAAAAGCAGATAGTTTTGTATCTAGCCAGTTTCACAGAAATGTCGGTCTGGAAGGGACCTCGAGAAGTCATTAAGTCCAGTCCCCTCTACTGTGGCAGGACCAAGTAAACCTAGATCATCCTTGACAGATGTTTGTCCAACTTGTTTTTAAAGCTTCCACAACCTCCCTTGGAAACCTATTCCAGAGCTTAACTAGCCTTGTAGTTAGAAAGTTTTTCCTAATATCTAACCTAAACCTCCCTTGCTGCAGATGAAGCCCATTGCTTCTTGTCCTACCTTCAGTGGAGATGGAGAACCATTGATCACCATCCTCTTTTAACATCCCTTAACATATTGGAAGACTTATCAGGTCCCCCATCAGTCTTCTTTTCTCAAGATTCAATGGTTTTCTAAACCTTTCATCATTTTTGTTGCTCTCCTCTGAACTCTTTCCAGTTTGTCCACATTTTTCCTAAACTGTGGTGCTCAGAATTGGACCCAGTACTCCAGCTGCGGCCTCACCAGTACTGAGTAGAGTGGGACAATTACCTCCTGTGTCTTACATACAACACTCCTGTTAATATACCCCAGAATCATATTAGCCTTTTTTTGCAGCTGCACCACATTGGCCACTCCTATTCAGTTTGTGGTCCACTATAACCCCCAGATCCTTTTCGGCAGCACTACCACCTAGACAGTTACTCCACATTCTGTAGTTGTGCATTTGATTTTTCCTTCCTAAGCGAAGTACTTTGCACTTGTCATTATTGAATTTCATCTTGTTGATTTCAGACCAGTTTATAGAGCTACAGGATTTTTCACATTGAGGTCATGGTTCTGGGGCCTCATCATGCCTGTGACTGTAGAGTTCACACCTAACACTATAGCTAGCTATTCATGTCATTTTTCTAATGTCCCTTGCTATCTTTGTGGTAAGCCATGATCTTACAGTAGTTCGGATGGAGAAAGGTCCTTTTTTCCCTCTCACATATTGTATGTGAAGGCAAACAGCTTTCACAATCTCATCAGGTATTTTCTCAGACTTTTAGTTCTACTGGACAGCTTCGCGGACCACTGGAACCGCCCAAAATCCTTAAACCCTGGACCTTAAGTTGTCTCCGACCTGCTCCTCCGCTCAGACCATCAGCAGCTCTAGGTTACAAAGAGGTAATCTTGGATACATGCAGCGTATTGTGCCTTTCATAGAAATCTTTAATGTTTGTGCAGAGTTGTTTTGCATGATGAGAGTAGAAAGGAGTAGGTTTAATGACTTTTAACCAAGATAGGTGTTAAATTAAAGGACTGAACAAAATAAAGCCCTGATCTTGCAAACACTTATGCAAATGCTTAACTTTAAGCATGTAAGTCCCACCAAGTCAATGGAACTAGTTTTGTGCTTTAAGTTAAGTGCATACGTATTTGCAGGATTGAAGAGTTAATATTTTCCACTGATTCCAGTCCTGCAGTCTTTAGGCAAAACTTCCATTTGAGAGTTTTACGTACATGAGGACCTCAGAACTGGGCTCAACACAGAAAGTTGCGGGAAGGAAACCACCATAAATTTTGATTATATTTCTCCACCCTGTATTTTTGGTGCTAGATCACGGATCCCCTGTCAGTATTATTCCCCTGGGGAAACTCAGTTTCCAGGGCTTCGGTGACACACGGGAAGTTGGTGGGGAAGCCCATAATAGAACCCAGCTCTGATTCTTAGTCCCCTGTTTTAACCACAAGACCATCCTTCCCTCCCTTAGAATAAACTGAGTAATTGTGTAATGTTCCCGGTAGCAGTAGCTGACTAAACAGCTGAATCACCAATCGTCCTGGTTACAACAAAGGTGTGAACATTACTGTCTGATGGTCCTAGATGCATCCTAGGCTTGTGTCAGCCACCCTTCTGTTATAACAGCCCCCTCTCAGGGCCTGCAATATTCTGAAACCTGGTGAGCAGGGGGTCTGCAGACTGCAGGAGTGAATTATTTAGGAGGAGGGTTGAGACATCACTGTGGCAGTTGAGATGATTTTTTTTAATTAAGGAAATTCAGACATTTTATTTTGAAAACTAAATTGGGTTTTAAGACCCCTTAATCTTTGCATGCTCTGAGTCCCTAATGTTGACTAAGCAGTTTCATACTTGCATGACAAACTGTTGCCCACTTACTACATTTTAATCTAAGGATGAATCCCTGCTTTGCAATAATAAATGGATTTTTTTTTTAAATAGGCCAAAAATGTATAGGTTGACCACTATAACTATTGACACCACAGCCCTTTGAATCTCATTCACAAGTTATTACTGGGTAATTGCAACACAGCACATGTTAAACTATATGTCTAGAAAACAGTTTAAGATTTCTCAAGAAGAGAATTTATTAATGGTGATTCCATAGCAACTCTTGTGTGATAAGAAGATGACCATGTGACTTAAAGTCAAATCCTGGTGTGTGAAGCCTACTGTACAGTGAAAAACTCTCTGCTGAGCATGGGGGCAAGCTGTTATGATCCCCCACACAAAGTGGATGTCAGCAATGCCCTCTTTGCTAAGCAGCGGCGTATTATCACCTAGGCCAACAAATTTATAATAGCAGCATTTTTGTAATTGCGGCATCAGTAACATTGCGATTCTACCAATCATAGCGCGTATTGAAACCACCAGTGACGGCGCGACACCATTTAGTAAACATACTCGCGAGAATCCTAAACATTAATATGACCAGAAGGAAGAAATTAAGCGATTCTCAGTTAAAAAAAAAAAAAAAAGTTATACAAAAAAAAGAAAGGGAAAATGAAATGATAGCAAAAATGCACAAAATAGATTCCTTTGTTGTATCATTAGTGCCGACAGTGAGACAGAAAAAATAGTTGAAATTAGTAGTGAAGTAAAAAGTGAAAATATTGGTGTTGATATTTATTTAATAAGTTCATATGGGGCCCGGGGCAGCAATTATTTCAGGGCCTAAGGGTGGGAAAATCATTAATCCGCCACTGGTGCTAAGGGGCAACGTTCTGGTGGCAGCCCCCAGGCCCCACCCACACAAACCTTAATTTAAAGTGTGTAAGTGAAGCTAGTGTTCATGGAAAGATGCCAGGTTGACAATTAAAAGCCACTTATTTAATGTCTACGGACCAGGCACAGTATGTGTAGTTGATTTGTCTCTCACTGCCTCACGTGCATTTTGACAGGATTGGATCTAGGAATGAGCCATTCAGCTCAGACCCACTCTACTGAGGTTCCTGGCAGGGTGCTCTTTAGCGCCAATTGTGAAGAAGAGTCTTGGGAAGTGGACCTCACCTGCTAGGATCTGTATGTGGACCCTCCCTGACACCATTTTGTAGCTTAAAGATAAAAATCCTTTTCAGAGCTGTTTCCATTTTGCAAATCAGAACCCCAATTCTAAGTAGAACCACACCCGATATGACTCATCTGGAATGTGCACTAATTGATTGGCCCACTTGGAGCAGGAAGGGAAAAAAGTTACGGTAATTTTAAACACATAAAGCAACATTCTGATCTTGGTGTTACACCTGTGTAAATTCAGATGAACTCCAACTGGAGCTATGTTCACGCACTTAGAAGCCAGAATTCAGCTCTGTTTTTAAAAGTGTGAACAGAAATGTTATGCCAAGTGGCTCAAATGGCTCCAACACAATACATTCTTAATTCACACCTCCCGCAATTACCTGGTGCACAGTAATGGCTTTGAATGAGACCTTTTAAAATTTAGGCTGCACCTCATGGATACAACCATGTAATAGGGATGAGAAATCAGACCAGGTCAGGTTCCTGTTATGAGACATATAAAAGTGATTTTAAAAATCCATTTCTGTAAAGAGAATTTAGAGCTTCAATTGAAAGAAATTCATTATTGTCTTGGGGTGTGTGTGCGGAGTTTGATGGAAAGAGGAGATTTTTAGACATCCACTAAGATTTCAATTGGTTTCTTGTTCGTAGGGCGGAATTTCACAGGTTTGTGTGCTCTTTCTCGTAGCTAGCTGCATTCAGGAAACCCCAGAACTCTGCTTACGCACTGTGTATCAGTGTTGCCATTTCCATGTAAACTGGGTCATTTTTCCTGTTCTGTTTCTAGTCATAATTTGAAATTAGAGAGCCGGTGCCCACCGGTAAATTCTCATGTCCGGATTTGGAGTAATGGGGTGTGACACACATTTCCTAGCTTGAAAAATTACCTGCCTTGCATGACTTGTAAGGTTTCTTTTTACAGAAGCACATTTCTGTGCAAACAGCAACTTCTGTTGGGTCAGAGGGAACCACGTGAGTGCACTTGGAGGAGGAATCTTGCCTCAAAACCCTTATCATATAGGTTCTCTGGATCTTTCCCAGAGACCCCACAAAACCATTTGTAGTAAGAGCTGCTTGTAGGAGCAAATCTGGCCCTCAGTACTTCGGCTATGAAACTTGTCTAACTGCTAGGGAACACCTGACAGCAGGTTATCAGGCCAGGGAGCTACTTTGCTAATCCATCCTAAGGACTAGAATGGTTTCTGTGGCCTTTGCAACCCACACCTAGGGAAGGGAAGAGTAGAGATTCAGTCAACCCCTGTCCACGCCACACTGTCCTCAGAGCAAATGGATACTACAGAAACCCATGGTGCGGGACCCTATTGGATGCAGCGTGTGTGGACACCTCCCTGCAAAATCTCCTGGCATCTTTCTGTCCTCTTCTGCAACAGATCCACAGTGGTTCCACCATGTTGGGAGCCCTGTGTGCCTGCTGAGGAGAGGGCAGGATTTGGGCCATATTGACGATGATTATAGGGGAAACTATTTCTAGTGAAATAGGAGGAGAATTCTGGTGTATTTCAATGCCTCACACTGTAGCAGTCTCCCATTTAGGAGGACGTTGATCAGGAAAAAAAAATTTCATTAGGAAAGGGTCCCATTCTTCTTTAGAAAACACAGTTCACAGCACACCAGCGGGCATTGCCACCCTGACACCAAATGTTCCCTCACCCCCATTGACTTGAAGAAAGAGTTACAAATCTGAGCCTCAAGCAACACCTCTGAGCCTGACCCTACAGCTTCTCCACAAGTCTGGGTGGGTGGGTGGGAGTTGTAGATGCAGAGCAGCTGCAGAGGCAGTGTCTTAGCTTGCATATTGAGGTTGGATTTTTCGTGATTTATTGCATTTCTAAGATGTATGGTTATAAGTAGGCAGTATTTACTGACATCCTACTACTCATTGAAGCATGATCACTATTTTTGCTGTATTAGGAGTATATGAATGCCTGCTTGCCATGTATTTCACATTTAATTTATTTTTCAACGTTCATAATCTTGCATGAAACCATGCTCTTTTTGGTTCTTTCGCATGTTGATATTGAGGGTGTGACAATCCTTGTAGCACATTAATTGCAACACTAACATTTAAATGTTTTTAGAATTATTGATTAAATGGACTTGGTCAATAAAATCATCGACCACTCACACTCATCTTCTCTTTCTTTACATATTCATTTTAGAGGATGTCTTATATCTTAAAGGTAAGGGTAGATACATCTCTTTGGCTTATTGTAACATAGAATGCTTGTGCTGTGACCTTTATTAAGCAGATCCTTCCTCTCCTGTTTACTTTTTCCTAATTGTGCCTGCTTTTAATAATTTAGAGTATGATTCAATTCTTATTGGTATATAAATTTTGAACAGGCTCACCAAAAATATTTAGGACTGTGACACAAAGGCTGAATTGCATGAAAAACATGACACCCCTGTTATTTGTATGGTTACTAGATCTTTTACCCTTGATATTTATATTACACATAACCTGTCATATACAAATGCTTTCAAAATCAATCAGAATGATTGTGGCTCAACAAAAGAACTAAAAACTTGTTTCTTATATTTACAATCTTATCAGACACTCTGTGTGTATATGACTATATTTCATACAGATGTGTGTGGGAAGGTGTTTATAATTATACATGCACAGATATAGTGTGTATTGTGACAAAGTTCCTCCTCTATCTTGGTGGGTCCTGCGCTTATTGGCAGATTTTCTTGCCTCAGAGATTCACCATGTGGGTTGGGGAACAGCCCAGAGACCTTCCCCTCTGGAAGAGCCCACAGTCCAGGTCAATTGGGAGGTTTGGGGGGGGAACCCGGGCCCACCCTCTACTCCAGGCTCCAGCCCCTGTGGACTGCAGCTGTCTATAGTGCCTCCTGTAACAGCTGCATGACAGCTACAACTCCCTGGGCTACTTCCCTATGGCCTCCTCCAAACACCTTCCTTGTTCTCACCACAGGACCTTCCTCCTGGTGTCTGATAACGCTTGTGCTCCTCAGTCCTCCGGCAGCACACCCTCTCACTCTCAGCTTCTTGCTCCCAGCTCCTCCTACTCGCACCACAAACTGAAGTGAGCTCCTTTTTAAAACTAGGTGCCCTGATTAGCCTGCCTTAATTGATTCTAGCAGCTTCTTCTTAATTGGCTCCAGGTGTCCTAATTAGCCTGCCTGCCTTAACTGGTTCTAGCAGGTTCCTGATTACTCTAGTGTAGCCCCTGCTCTGGTCAATCAGGGAACAGAAAACTACTCATCCAGTGACCAGTATATTTGCCCTCTACCAGACTCCTGTACCCCACTGGTCTGGGTCTGTCACAGTATATGTGTGTGTATATATTACTATATTACTTATGATATGTTCTATATTATAAATAAAAATGTAGTCTAGGAATTAACATGTGTACAATTCCATAGAGAATTTTATAACTGACTACAGAAAAGTTGATCATACTGATATTTCTAGTGAATTTATGTGAGTCACTTACCAAAAGATTATATTTCATCTGATTGTGTTTTATTCCCCTGTCATTTCCCTGAGACACATGCACAGTTCCCGTTGCTTTTACTGGGATTTGTGCACACAGACCTAGTGCAGGGAACAGCCTTAACAGCTGTGAAGTTTCCTTAACTTCATAATTGCGTGCAAAGGAGTTTAGTGCATAATGCGATGAACCACATTCAGTCTGAATTGCTCTGCTATTTTAGCTACCTTTGGCTCTTATTTAGAAGGAAAGTCTGTTTCTCTCTAGGATTCCAGCAAGAGTCCAAAGACAATGAAGAAGTTCCTTCCTAAAAGGAAAACGGAGAGAAAAGCATCTGATGAGGAGTTTGTTATTAGAAAAAGTAAGTGTTTCCTTTTCTGTAGGGGAGTTCTGTTTGCAAAGTGATTTACATGAGATTTTAAATGAAAACAGAGCCATTTGTTCAATGCATCATATGTTGCACATAAATAACTAAAGGTACTTTGTTTTTGAGATTTTTTTGAAAGCCTTCCTCATACTCATAAGCTTCCCACTATGCCATGCACAGCTGCCATCTATCTTAGTTTTGTGAAACCCTTGTGGGAATGCTTAGCGTTTATATCACTCTTACCATTGATTTAAGCATCACAAAATCAAGATGAGGTAGGTAGGGATGTTATTATCCTCACCATATAGATAGGGAAACAGGGACCGAGATGATAATCTTCAAAGCAGTTAATGGGTTAAATTGAATTTCAATCTATGAACCATCACAATAGCTGTGCTCTTCTAGGACAATGCAGATCACAAAGCCCAAGAAGGAAGCCTGTGAGAGCTGGGGACAAAACATTCTTTGTCAAGGGGATCTGGCTATGAAACTAACTCTCAGAGGAGATCAGGCCAGTTCAGTGTCTGCCCGTTTTTAAGGAACACTGCAAAACCTACCTCTTCAAAAAAGCTTTCCAACATAAGAATAATATTCCCAATGCAGGCTTCTTCTTGTACTGCTAACCCCGCCAACAAAAAATAAATTGATAAAATCTAACTCCCCTTCTTCCCCCCTGCCCCTCCCCCACAAACAAAAAAGTTTTTATCACGCTAATGGAGATCTATTGGAGACTCCATGAAGTCTACTTAGGACATAACTTTTGATTTTTACATTGAAGGGGATCAGATACTGTGATGAAGAGTGGCAGTACAAAACCCTAAAAGAGAGAAGTGACTTGTCCAAGGTCACAGAGTGAGACAGTGACAGCCAGGATTAGCAATCAGGACCTGGGTCTTAGTTGTACCTCTCTCGAGGATCCTGGCAGTGGGGTTTTAAGCCTGCAGCTTCTTAACAAGTGCACTTATTTCCCCTGCAAGTCCTTCATACCATAGGTAGTAGCTACCTGACTCTTCACAGCACTTGCTATCTAGTATCCCCATCCTTCCTTTAGTCAGACCTCAGCCAAAGGGAGGCACCACTCCACTTAATTGGCCTTCATGTGAAATACAAAGCTCTCCGTCCCTTTGAATTGAGAGTATCACCTCTGCCCCACTCCCAGAGACAATACCATTTGTCATACAAGCACGGCTGTCTCTCTTCGTAAGTGAGTTTGTTGCAAGGGTTTTGAAAGAGGAAAAAAAGAAGCCAAAATATATTGCTTTTAGCCAATATTTGCAATGTTTTGCAGGTACTGCTGCACTAGAAGAGGATGCCCAGATTCTGAAAGTTATTGAGGCGTATTGCACTGGTGCAGGTTTTCAGCAAACTCTCAGTTCAGGTAGACACACAAATATATTACATAATTCACAAGATATCTGAAATGATGATCACCTCTTAGGAAAAAAACAGTGTTGCAACATATGGCAATCAAGCTTGTGCAAAGAAACCGTGGTGTCTGAATCATCAAGATAAGGACATTTCCTACATCTAGTGGTTTATTTGCTATTGTTTTTCTTCTGTCACAGAGGATGAGCAAGTAGGAGGTAAGATGGCAGACGCTCTGGGTTGTAGTACACAGCTACTTCGCTAGCACTTGGTAGGAATTATACAAACCTAGTTTGTGCCTGTGGCTGTGAGTAAGAGAAACTGATGCTAATCTCAGGTTGGTAGGTAGCTTCTGAAAGGAAGTTTGAATATTATCTCTTGATCAGCCGCATGTTTAAGAACAAGCTGCTTCATGAGAACCCGAGTATCTAACATTTTCTGAAACTCTGGAACTACAGCTATTTATCAGTGCTGGTGAGAGATCAGAGTCAATTGGTGAACTATCAGATGAGGAAACATTTTTAAATTGGGACCCATGAAACATGTTCCTTCTAATGGTTCCTACCCTAAACAAATACTTTAATTTATAAGCAATCAAATAATTTTAGATTCAGCGAGTGCCTCCAACAACTTGCCATTTACTGCTTTAGCCCCAATTAACTTAAGCACATGCTTAAGTCCATCCTTCTTCAGCAAAGCACTTAAGCACTTGCTAAAGTCCCATTGAAGTCCATAGGATTTAAACACATGCTTGTATTTAAGCATGTGATTTAGTGCTTTGCTGGATTAGGCCGTTGCCCATAATGTACCTTCTTTCAGTAGTCCCGATGCTTCGATTGAGAATGGCCACAGCTGTCATGGGGCTCGCTCAAAAAACAAGTTTTTAAGGTTGCTGACTCCATGTGGGTATTTAACATACTGCAGTGTAGGCATTGTTGGGATCTAGCGGGGACACTTCTGCTCTCATTGTTAGCGGGCTTGGCCTGTCTGGCTCTGCACATGCTGTTGAAAGATTTACTCCTGGATGCACACTGCACAGAAACTAGTGCGTTATCAAGGTTTAAATGTCAAGTTAGCTCAAAGGAGGAATGTTGATCGTGGCATTTGAAGAAACCCTCTAAGGCAGGAGATATGTGTAGACAACAGGGATCCCATCCTGCCCGGAGCTTCTGGGTGCTACTGTCATATAAATACTAAATAATGAATGCTAGCAGGCAACACAAGGATTTGGACTTACTCGAAATGGGGGACCCAATTCTGCCTCCAGCAGTTTCTCAATGATCTATCCTCATTGGCTTCACTGGAGGTGTTCCTAAAATAGACTAGGGTGAGCCAGTTCACAATTAGGCTTGTTATTTCTAAACGGTGTCAGCTGTTGTGGAAGGTTTCAGTTTTTCTTTTTGTTTGGCACCTCTTGTTTCTAGGTTCTCGCAAAGACTCCATACCCCAGGTCCTGCTGCCCGAGGAAGAGAAAATCATCATAGAGGAAACAAGAAGCAATGGTCAGACTGTCACGGAGGAAAAGTGCGTGAGGCTAGTCAGCTGCTTAGAGGCTTCCCTATTTGCGTGTTTATACTTTAAACTTTATGATAAATTCCAGTGGATTTGGGGTGATACCTTAAAAACCCAGGCCATGTCTTCTCTGGGTAGGTGTCATTGGAAGGCTGTAGGTACTCAGGTCAGAACATACCCAGCCGCATCCTTACAGACTATGGCCCTTGACATTCAGTGTGAGTTTCAGGTGGCGAGGAATACAAGATTGATTCCAATTTGTAGTTAGCTCCTTTTCTTTTTAAAATTGGAGGCCAGATCCTCAGCTGGTGTAAATCAGCATCATTCCATTGGAGGCGATTCCAGTGTACACCAGCTCAGGGTCTGCACCGGGGTTTTTCACTGTGACAACTAAGGGAAATCCTTTTCACAGGTTATTTATTTGTAAATCCGTTACTGCTCCTGCCAAGCCCTGACAGAGTCATTCTTGTGGCCATCCATCCATCCATATTCCATGCATACCGTTCAAAGTAAATGCCTTGTATGTTTTGTTGTTGAGACCTAGATAAACAATATTTTCTAAATTTTTGAAAAGAGACCTACATTTTGATGGCTGTGACGTTTAAATGCTCCTCTGCTAAGACTCCAGAACAAGGTCTTATGGATGGACCCTCGGCACTGAAGTGCTGGCACATACTTAGCTCAAGAAATGTGAATAGTCCTGCTGGAATAAGCAGCCTAAGATAAAATACAAACTGCCAGCACCTCCCCCAACTATTTGTATGCAAATCTCATTCTGATCTTGATTTACTGCACCTCAGCTCTCTTATCTTAATTTTCTGCTTATTTTCTAGAAGTCTGGTAGACACGGTTTATGCACTGAAAGATCAGGTCAAAGAATTGAAGCAGGTAATTAGAGCTTTTCTGCATGTGCTGTCAGTAAGGAGCAGTGATTAAACAGGTGGCCTTGCTCTACCAACATTCTATCAATTAGCTGATCTTTGAGGACTCCGATGCCTTCAAAATTATGGGTCTGATTCTGCAGCTGCCTGACAGGCATACTTCCCATTGACGTCAGCAGGACTTCTGTGTGCCAAGTGGCTGCAGGATCCGTGGGGCTCTGTACTTTGTGTCAGTATATGAAGAGAACAGAACAGGTTTAGCCTGTGGCAGCCGTATATTGGCTTTTTAATTGTCCTGCCCTTTAATCTCTATGGTCCGTAGTGTTCCTTTTATAGGATTATGATAAACAGATGTAAAAATTAATCCCCGTAGGGGTAGGAGAGGGAAGCATCCCTCCTCCTCCTCCCCTGTACCCCAGTTTTGGGGGGGAGGGATAGCTCAGTGGTTTGAGCATTGACCTGCTAAACCCAGGGTTGTGAGCTCAATCCTTGAGGGGGCCACTTAGGGATCTGGGGCAAAATCAGTACTTGGTCCTGCTAGTGAAGGCAGGGGGCTGGATTCGATGACCTTTCAGGGTCCCTTCCAGTTCTAGGAGATGGGATATCTCCATATATATTAGTTCTGGATCTTCTTGACATCCCTCCACTACCAGAGGGCCTTGCAGTGCCGGTCCTGGAATGGGATTCCTGCAGGTGGATGCTTATGGCCATGTGAAGTCCCAGTAACTTGGATGTGGACCTGTACAGCAGCACAGCTCTGGCTGACCAGGATCAGGCCCTCACTTTATTCCAAACCACAAGTGACCCGGTCTGTGAATCTTTGGAAACCAGCACTACATTTTGTCAAATGTTCCTGTTTTGGGTGTGTTTGGGTTGGGGGGGGGGGCTTCCCCCCCCACACCATTTTTCAGTGATGATTGAGGCCATGCTACAGCAAAACACTTAAGCACATGCTTAAGTCTATTACTATTCAGCAAAGCATTAGGCATGCACTTAACATTAACCGCATATTTAAATACTTTGCTCTTTTGAGCCTATAAGGTTTTTGAACTTTGATAAGAAAAAATATAGCAGGTTTTTTCTCTCCCCCTCCCCCCACAGGAGAGTAAAAAAATGAAACAATGTTTGGAAGAAGAGCTGAAGTCAAGAAAAGATTTAGAGAAGTTAGTCAGAAGGCTATTGAAGCAAACTGATGAATGTGCCAGGGATGAGACTGGGCGCAAGTCCTCGGTTTTAGCTTGAATTATGGACGAAGCTGCTGGCAGTTGCGTGTGACCTCAGGCGTTCTTGGGAAGCAGAACTGGATGCTTTGCCTCGTCTTGCTCCTTATTTTATTTTGTTGTGGGGTTTTTTTGTTTGTTTTTTTCGTTACAAAAAAGAAAGTGGTAATGAAAAATAGTTTGTTTCTATTCCATAAGGATATAATACATACCACAAACAAGTAAATAGTCAACAGCTAAAATGGTCAGCAAGGGGTCTACGATTCACAATTCATCTGCAGCAACTAATACCTCATTGTACCTGCTACTGGAAGCAAATAAGAAGTCTGCAAATGACTGCCACTCAGAAGAGGGGTTTGGCAGTGGTTTCCTATAAAGGAAATGTAAGCACTTTTTATGCTTTCCTTTTTATTCTTTTTAACGTGCCCGGTACTTAATTTATTAAATGGAAATGTTTATTGAGCTGGAGTCAGGTAAAAACCAAAAAGCAACTAGCACTTGTTTTCTGAAAATCAAGGATGGAAGTTTTCCCCTCCAAATATTTCCCCCACCCCCTTTTAGTTGTCTGGAGCAAGCTAGTGCCCTGCAATAGCGTGGTTCTCATGTGGCCTTTATACAGATGAAAATGTGCAATTAACATTTTAAGACATTTTTAATTTAACTCCTTGGAGCAGTAGAATCTTCTTCTATCATTAGCACATCGGGAAGTCACATTGGATGAAACTGCCTCTTAGCAGCTAATGGTTAACACAACAGTTAACTTCTCTTTTGCCCAAAGGCCTGTTTCTAATGCATGACCTCTAATACTTAGGTCCTGTTACACTTTCACTTTCTAAACGTCCATGTAGTGAATACGTTTTATATTTTCCCAGTGCTTTTACCTTGCCATCTGTGCTCCCCTCTTATGGAATGCACACTTGGCTTGACAAGGGGTTGCTAGGGTTTTTTCCCCCTACTTAAAACATTTGCAGTTCCTTCACCTTGGTTATGAAAAAAAGACAATGACCACTAATTACTCCGTCCACCCCAAAGGGGCTTTATAATAGGAAAAAATGTTCTGTTGCAATAGGAAAAATAGTTACATTTATGCTTTGACAAGAGCTGCAATGATCAATCTCCCTCCTGTATAAGAATTTATACAGTTTTTACAAATTGCTGGCAGAAATACCAGCTCAGTCACAGAACACATAGTGGGTATATATAGACAGTCTGCACATTGCTTTCCATCTGGCTCTGGGCTCCCCTTGTTTTGTTATGGTTGCTTTTTTCCCCTTGCTAGCAATACATCATTCATTTTAGCAGAAGGTCTGGAGTATCCTAACGGTTAAGAATGAATATCAAGGGGCAGCGTCCCAAAGAGATGTAGACACATATCATAGCTCATTACTCTTTAAGTTCTTCATGAAGGAAATATTACAGGGAATAATTATAACCCTCATATTGCAATTAAAGTTCAACCTGAGTGGTGCAAATTGCATTTGGGGGTGAGGAGCAATTAGGCTGAAAAGCTGGATTCTAAAAATGGCGGAGCATTTTAAAATGGGTTTTCATTTTATTGTGAGTTTGTTTGGGGTGATTTTGTTTGTTTGATTTAATTTTTTTTTTTTTTTAAATCTTGGGCCTTGTTTGCTCTGGCCAACATTCACCATCCCTGTCCTTACTTCTCGATGGTAGGTGGTCCCTGAAGCAACCAGCTCTCTGACTCTTCGCACATCAGCAGTAAGTGTGTGAAGCTGAGCTGTACTAAGACCGCTGGCCCCGTTGCCTGGGAACTGGGCTTTAACATGCATTCACTTATGAAGGACAGAAGTGTGAAATGTTGGTGTGTGGTTGGGTGTCATGAAGCTGGTTCTCCGACTTCCCTAGTAACATCCTTGTGTTGCTCCTGTCAGAGTAACTTCTCCTCTGCTTTTTGGGGAGCCAGGGTAGGAGAGGCAGTAATCTACCCCATGCCCAGCAGCAGCCCAGCTGTGTCTGCTGTCTCGCTGGCATGCACTTATGCACCCAGGCAACAATTGGCTCATGAACTGTAATCAATACGTGAACTAAACCAGACTGTGACTTATAGTCCTGGGCAAAAGGTATAACTATATCCATCTAGTTAGAGTTTATTTGCACCTATGCTGTGTACATATGCATGTTTATAGGATTTTTGATGTGCTGGAGGATGTGCTAGTACGTTTTTGGAACAGACGCATGTACTGAGCATAACAAGCCAAAAATAAAATAAAATAAAGGAAAGGAAGCCATGACAAACTGATAGCAGTGTTGCCATAGTTACTTTGTTTACAGTACTTTGTAAATAGGTTCTGGTTAGTCTGTCTTAAGATGGATGCTCTGTGTCAGCTGCCTTCCACTCGATCTTTTGTCATGTAGATTTATTTACTGTTACTACTTATGCAAGGTCAATTTTTCTAATGTTTTTATTTTGAACTATTTTTAAGTGACATTTTCAACAAATAAAGAAGGATAAAAATGGCTTCTTTGCTACATCTGTTGATGTCTTTGTGTCCAGTTCCCCTCTTCCCCGGGATCGGAATCTGCAAAATACAGCACCTGGTCGGTTAGCCTTTCAGTGTCTGTGTCACGGGATAGCTGGTTTCTGTGGATAGACTGAGCCCAGGGCCACTGGACTGGAGCAGGGGAGCCCAATCCAGCTAATTGAAGAGGGCTGGGCTACACCTGGGCCTATAAAGTGCAGCTAGTAGGCAGCTGGTGGGGCAGGACTGAGACCGGCTGAGCCCCAGTCAGCAGAGGTCGCGCTAGCGTGGAGCTGACTCCTGTGGTGGGTCTCTGGAGCAAAGGGACCGCTCCAAGATGGGAGCAGAGCTGGAGGAGACAAGGTGCTGCCAGGAACTGGAGAGCTAGAGACCCCTGGGAGGGGTGACCTAGCAGCCTGGAGACCAGGTATTGGCTTAAGTTTGTTTGTTAACTTTTGTTATAAAAGAATAAACCTCCTGGACTGGGCCTGGGCATGGAAGCGCACGCGTGGCGACAGGGCAGCAGTGCCCCCCACCACCACCACCGCCGCCCCCCCATTGACAGTCTGGCATTTGGCCCAAAGGCCATGCCAAGAACGAGTTGCTATGGCAATACAGAAGTCCATGTAAGGCTAGAGTTTGCAGGCTCAGGGTCCTAACCTATCTAGGATACAGGCTGTTGGCAGGCTCTGGCATCAGTGGATTTTACTGAACATCCTGCCGCGGTGAACTCTGGTGTTCAAAATACTGCCCACAGTCAACCAGATTTATATGGCGAAGGTGAGTTGTGTGGTGATTGCAAGCTGATTCCCTGCTACATCCTCTGCAGCACAGGGAGGGGTGGTGGGCTGGGCTGTTGGGGAGCCGGCCGCTCCCTGAGTCTCTGCCTGACTCCAGCCTGCTCAAGCCTATGTCCGCTGGCAATGGTCCCACCCTCCTGTCATGCCCCCTGTGCTGGGACTATAGGGATGTGGGTGGACGTGCTTGCTCAGCCAGTTCTCTGTCCACCGGGCACCCCTCCAGGCTGGGGGAAATCCCAGCAAGCAGAGGAGTTGAGTCTCGGCTCCATTTGTGCCCCTCATGGATGAGGATATGCTCCTTCACATGCCAGCTTACAGTACTCAGCTCTGGTCTTTCTCAGTGGCTTCTGGCAGTGTAATGATGTCCTGCATGGCCATCTATCTAGGTAAGTACACTGACATGGCTCCATTACTGTAGTATCTGAGGGTCTCACTATCTTTTAATGTGTTTATCTTCACAACCCTCTGTGAGGCAGAGCAGTGCTATTATCCCCATTGAACAGAAGAGGAACAGAGAGGCTAAGTGACTTGCCCAAGGTGTCACACAAAGGCTGTGGCAAAGCAGGGACTTGTACCCAGGTTTCTCAAATCCCAAATTTCTCAACCCTGGCATAGATCTGCTGTAATTTACCTGCACAAGCCCTTGCAACATCTACCACTAACCTGTCACTCTCTGAAAAAATGAGAAAAGCCCTTCTAGCTAGGTCACGTGAAGACAGCAGTGAAGCTTTGGGTCTCAAAACCCTGCCTGTGCCCCATATTCATTCTTGTAAAGGTTTTCTAACTAGGGTATTTTACAGAGAAGTATCTGTTCTTTCTACTGCATGAGTCACTTGCCTGTTATACAGTATGTTACTTTCTGCCCAGGTGGAGTTTATTGCTTCTCTGGTGATTGAGAGTTGCAACAGGATTTCCGTTATTCTCCCACTTGGACGAAACCTCTAGTACATGCCCATGTTTCTATTACACTTGTAATAGTACATTGTGATTTTAATTAATTCAACCATCCTAAAGGAACTAGTGCTCCCCATACTGGTGTAAATTCAGGCCTAAAGTCAGTGGAGAGTGTGGCTGTGAGGGTAGTTGTGGAAGGGAACAAGTTCTTGCATAGTGTGACAATCAGCGTCCAAACACCCTACTGGTGATGTTTTCATGGGGAGTCCAGAACAGTAAGTCACCTTGTTATCCTTCTGCCTCAGCAGCAAATCTCTCTCTTGCTGGTAAATTGCATCAGCTCCATGTCACTCCAGATTGTTAGCTGGCCCAACAAACTCCTCGGGACTTTGGTAGTCCTGGCCTTGCCTGGCAGGTAACTGTTGGTGCCCCTAGTTCCTGAACCCCGCTGGAAGAGCATTCCTCTGCAGTATCCAGTCCCTCTTGCTGATACCAAGCCTGCTGTCTCCAAAGAGACCGAACGCACACCAGCCTGCTGGCTCAGCAGAGGATGCACACATCACTTTTATATAACCGCACTGAGATGAGTTCATAATAAAACTAGTTTATTAATAAAGAACAGAGATTTAAGTGATACCAAGTAGAGATAATAGAAACAGAAAATGATTACAAATAAAACAAAAGTATAACATGTTTCTAGGGGACTCCTAGCAGGCTCCATGCTCTGTCTAAAGCAGTTTTCTCCCCTACAGTTTCTCTTCAGCGTCATCAATCCACGTAGCAGGGGGAACCCACCGTTCAGAGATGCAAAAAGAGCCGATCTCTGTTCCCTCAGTGATGGATGCCAAAATGTTTTTTTTTTCCTTCTCCTTATGTTTCCCAAAACTCATTTTTGTAGCCAGAGACAGGATGACTCCCCCTCCCGCCCTCCCTCCCCCCTGCAGTTCTTCTCTTCCTCTTGACTCCTATGTAAATGGGGCTTCCAATGTTTTGGTTCCACTCCACAATGCTTAATTCACAGCGCAGACAGGGAGATAGCTGCCTGCCCTCCTGCCTGGGAGAGAGCCTGTTTCTCCCTTTGTTTGGTCACAGACTTTAAAACATAATATCAGTAAGTAGCCAGAATTCCTCATATAGTACTAAAACATACAGGTCACGCTGGTATTAATCACCAGTAAAAGACTTTACTGGATACACTTTTATAGGACAATAATATTGTATGCAATCAGTTGATTCAATTGCTTATCCTTCAGGGTTCAGACCCCTGTTCTCCCCATGCGATGTCTGGACCCCGATTGTCGCAACTCCCTTGTGAGTTTGAGGCTGGAGCTTTGGCCACCAGCCATGATGTAAGCTTCACCTCTGCCCTCTCTTTTCTGGACGGGGCATTGACTACTTTGTTCTCCAATCTCACAATTTGTTTGATGATATCTGAAATGACCAGCCTAAATAAGGTGACCATATTTCCCTATGCTAAATACGGGACACCTGGTAAAATTACTCCTATTCAAGCGAGTTCAACGGCAATCCTATGCAGTACAAATGTTCAAATTAACATCAAGTGGACTAAACCTGCGTTAAAAAGAAATACCGCATAGTTGGTTTCTTTTTATTTGCTTCCTTATCTTTAAGGCTTTAGGGATCACACAGGGAGGGGTGACACACACACCTCTACCCCACACACACACATAGGGAGAGGTGACACACACACACTCCTGTACACCTCTCTCACACTGGGGGAGGGGGTGACCAACAGACTCGAACCTCCCTGGCCAGCGCTCTCTGCCCTCCATGCCTGGCTGGGCCCCTGGGATGGACACGCCTCTCCCGGTACCTGGTGCCATGTCTTCCTGAAGCAACACGTGGGGGAGCACGCAGGGTAACATGGCCCCCCGCCAAGATTCAGGAAGATGTGCTACCTGGATTGCAAGAGATTCCTTGCTTCTCATATTCTCTGTGGTTTTGGCCATGTCTAAGACAGCCATATGAACATGGCTCCAGGGCCACTTTGCTCGGACCATGGCAGCTTTGTGCATTCGGGATGGGGGACTCCAACTGGGTCTCTTCTCTCTTTGCACTGGATCTTTCCACCCCTTTCCCTACACTCTGCCTCTAGGACTCTTGGTGGTGCCAGTCTCCTGCCTTGGACTATGGACTCTTCAGTGCCTTGCTCTTTCAACTGGTTCTTTGTACCCTAGGGAACTGTGGCAGCTTGTATGCACATTATGCAATATCCATTCTCAGGAAAACACTGCAGCAGTACTAGGTATCCATCCGCTCCCTCAAGTAGTACATGTTCTGCTCGGTTCCAGCCTCTCCCTCCCCCCACTCCCAAGCCCACTTCTGGCACTGGTATTTCTGCAAGGTTATGGTTGCAGTGGTTTTGAGGGCATAGTTTCTTGATATTCACATGGTTTCCTGCCTGGGTTTGGTGCTTACTCTTCCTCTTTCCTCTGAAGGGACAATCTGCCTAATTCCTGTCAAATTCCTACTAGGAAACCCTGCAACTAGACACAGGGGGCCTGAGTCTCCATTGCTGGTCACCCTAATCCTAAACCACAGAATAAGGAGCAGCTTTCCCCCTCTTCAACATCCAGACTTCCCCCAGCAGTTGTGTCACACCCATCTGGGTCACTCAGGCAAATAAAGGGTTCTGTCACCCTGAAGGCACGATACCAGCTCTCTTACCCACCTGAGTCTTCTTTGCTCCTGATGGAGTCCTTCACTCAGACCAGTAAAGGGTTCTGTCACCCCCTTAAAGTGTGAAACCAGATCTCTTACCACTTGGCAGATGGTTCCCAGTAAAGTCCAGAGCTTTACTAGCTGTACCAGTGACTCATTGACCCCAGCAGTCCATTGAGAGCAGGGAAGACCACTGGGAGTGGTGAGACTCTGGCACAGCTGGGAGCCTGCACGCCACTGAGAGAAGGGAAACCGAGGCACAGCTGGATGGGGCTGTGGGCCAAAACTGCTGCGTCAGCACCTCATTGCAGTTCTGAGCAGTAGGTCCCTGATGATGTGGCTTGGGGATGCTGGAAAAGTAAGTAGGTGAGAACATTGCTTTAGACAAAGCTTTGAAGCATGTCATACTTCTGATTTATTTGGAACCATTTTCTGTTTCCATCGTCTCTGCTTGGTAGCACGTAAATCTCTGTTCTTTATTACTAAACTTATTCTTGTTTTATTGTAAATTCATCTCAGTGCTGTGATATTCCACTGAGGTGCCCATCCTCAGCTGAGCCAGCAGACTGGTGTGCGTTCTGTATCTTTGGAGACTTGGTTGTTTCGGAGAGTGGCCAGTGAGACGGGCTGGAGGGAGGAATGCTCTTCCAGTGGGCTGGGAGCTGGGGGAACCCAGGGTTACCTCAAGGCAAAGTTTGGACTGGCAGAGTCCCGAGGAGTTTGTTTGGCTGGCCGGGAGCTATCACACAGCGTAGCAGCAGCAAATCGCTCTCTTGCTGAGGCAGAAAGGTGACACTGTGACTTACACCTCAGGACTCCCTGAGAAAGTGTCTCAGGCAGAGACAAGCATCTAGTCTTTGATAATGCATGTGGCGCTTGATCTGACGTCAGTGGAAAGACTTCCATTGACTTCCACGGGCTTTGGGTCAGACTCCTGAAATGGAGCAATACTGAACCACGGTAGGGAGGCTGTAAACCGCTCTTTCCTTCAGTGACTCTATAGTTATAGTAGTGTAACGCTGACAGACCCCGGTCAGCCGTGCGCGGGATCGAACCTGGGACCTGTGGAGCTTAGTGCATGAGCCTCTCCAGCATGAGCTAAAAGCCAACTGGCTGTTAGCTAAGGGTCTCGGTGCCACTAGATGGGACAGAGCAACACACCCAGGAGGTGTGTGGGTTACACTAGCACTAGCGTTTGTTTTAAGGCGAGGAGAAACACATCCGCCTCGCTGTGGAGGCAAATGTTTGAGGCTTGGCTCTGAGGCGCATTGGAAGGGATACTTGGTGCTTAGGCTGGACTGTGTTCAGAACTGCGCAGTGTGAACACAGCTGAGCGCGAGGCGACACTGGTGTTTCCCGGCAACTTTTGCGGTTTTGATATTTGTTTTCATTCTGCTTTGGAACAAACGAGCCCTTTCGAAAGGCTTCGTGAAAATGGGCCTGTGTCAAAATGGTCATTTTCAGCTGGAAACCTGAGCAGTTTGGGAGGCAAAGGGGCCCACCGCTCCCTCCATTCAAGTTCAAGTCTCTGCACTCCCTGATTCAGAGCTGAGTATTTTGTCCCCAGATCACTATGAGAGAGTCTGTCTGTTTCTCTTCCCACTCTTCCCTAAGCAGCTTGGATCATGAGGCCAGATGTCTGGGACCCAATTGTCCCCTCAGCTGCATATGCACAAATCTCAGGAAGTTACTAGCAGAATCTAACCCTTCTAAATGCCTGGTCTTTTGAGACCATCTCCTGTCTGATGCCTCACAATAGTTTAATGTGGTTGTCAAGTCTGACTGAAATGTTAACATCATCTTGTTCCCATGGCAGGGGAAGAAGAATGTGACCACAAAAAAACCAAATTGCAGCAGGATGGGAATTCCCCTCCCCTCCCCCAGGTCATACTCACTGAGCCTGGTTGCCTGTTGCCCTGAACCTTGTGTTGCCACTGACAACAGAGCAAAATGGGTATAAAGCTACCATTCTTTCCCTGTACTCAGCACGGACGAGGCCTCAGCTGGAGGACTATGTCCAGTTCTGGGCACTGCACTTCAGGGAAGATGTGGACAAATTGGGGGAAGTCCAGAAGAGATCAGCAAAAATGATTGAAGATTTAGAAAGCATGATCTATAAGGAGAGATGGAAAAACCTGGGTTCATTAGTTTGGAGAAGAGAAGACTGAGGGGAGACATAGTCTTCAAGTATGAAAAGGTTGTTATAAAGAGGAGGGAGATAAATTATTCATTTTAACCACCGAGGACAGGAAGTAATGGGTTTAGGGAAGCAAGGAAGATTTAGATTAGACATTTAGGAAAAACTTCCTAACTGTCAGGGTGGTTAAGCACTGGAATAAATTGCCTAGGGAGGTTGTGGAATCTCCATCAGTGGAGATTTTTAAGATCAGGTTAGACAAACACCTGTTAGGGATGGTCTAATACCTCTCCGTGCAGGGGACTGGACAAGATGACCTCTTGAGGTCCCTTCCAGTCCTACATTATCTCGATTCTGCTTTGGTAGAGTTTTACACCCACAATGACTGAACAAGGTGTACAGGCATGGAGACTCAGGCCCCCTGTGTCTAGCTGAAGGGCTTCCTAGCAACAGGAATTTGACAGGAATTAGGCAGATTGTCCCTTCAGAGGAAAGAGGAAGAGTAAGCACCAAACCCAGGCAGGAAACTGTGTGAATATCAAGAAACTGTGCCCTCAAACCCACTGCAACCATAACCTTGCAGAAATACCAGTGCCAGAAGTGGGCTTGGGGGTGGGGGGAGCGAGAGGCTGGAACCGAGCAGAACATGTGCTACTTGAGGGAGCGGATGGATACCTAGTACTGCTGCAGTGTTTTCCTGAGAATGGATATTGCATAATGTGCATACAAGCTGCCACAGTTCCCTAGGGTACAAAGAACCAGTAGAAAGAGCAAGGCACTGAAGAGTCCATAGTCCAAGGCAGGAGACTGGCACCACCAAGAGTCCTAGAGGCAGAGTGTAGGGAAAGGGGTGGAAAGATCCAGTGCAAAGAGAGAAGAGACCCAGTTGGAGTCCCCCATCCCAAATGCACAAAGCTGCCATGGTCCGAGCAAAGTGGCCCTGGAACCATATTCATATGGCTGTCTGATATGGCCAAAACCACAGAGAGTATGAGGAGCAAGGAATCTCTTGCAATCCATGTAGCCCAAGGTTTTTCAAACAGGGGTCGCCACTTGTGTAGGGAAAGCCCCTGGCGGGCCGGTGTGAGCCCCGTCCGCAGGTCCGGCCGATCGCGGCTCCCACTGGCCGCGGATCGCCGCTGCAGGCCAATGGGGGCTGCTGGAAGCGGCGCCCAGTAAGTCCCTCAGCCTGGGTTACTTCAGGCGACCCCTGTTTGAAAAACCCTGATGTAGCCCATCTTCCTGAAGTTGCTGCTGTCTGAGGCTGCATTAACTTCAGGGGCATTTGCCTGGTTAGTGGAGCTGGTTGGAAAAAATGTTTGTCAAAACCTTTTTGCAACCAAAAACTGCTTTCTGATTAAATCGACATTTTTCACAAGAAAATGTCTATTTTTATCTAAGTTTTAGGTGGTTTTGTTAAAAGACCAAGTTTTTCAACAAAATAAAATAAAAGTGAAAAAATCAGTGAAAAATACATTTTCCATCCAGTGTTACTGTTTCCCTCCTTTCCCACGGTTCCCTGCATGCTGTCCACAGGTGTGGCTGTATGACTGTCTTCCACCTGTGCACACCGTTCCCTGTGGGGTGAGATACTGAGACTCAGTGGGGGGCATGCGTGAGTTCATGTGGAGGCGGAGCTTTCTAGTGGGGTCTTGCAAGCTCAACACTATTCAGCATTTCCCGGATGATCAGGAAGTAACTGCTGATAAAATTTTTGGATGACACAAAGATTGGTAGAGCGGTAAATAAGGATGAGGACAGAGCAGTCCTACAGAGTGATCTAGATTCAAACAAAATACATTTTAATACATTTAGGAACAAGGAACGCAGACCGTACCTACTGAATGGAGGACTGTGTCCTGGAAAACAATGACTCTGAAAAGGATTTAGGGGTCAGAGAATCATAGATATGTAGGACTGGAAGGGACCTCAATAGATCATCAAGTCCAGTCCCTTGCACTGAGGCAGAACCAAGTACACCTAGACCAGGGGTTCTCAAACTGGGGGTCGGGACCCCTCAGGGGGTCACAAGGTTATTACAGGGGGGGGGGTGTAAGCTGTCAGCCTCCACCCCAAACCCCTTTTTGCCTCCAGCATTTATAATGTTGTTAAATATATTAAAAAGTGTTTTTAATTTATAAGGGGGGTCACACTCAGAGGGTGGCTATGTGAGAGGGTTCCCCAGTACAAAAGTTTGAGAACCACTGACCTAGACCATCCCTGACAGGTGTTTGTCCAACCTGTTCTTAAAAAGCTACAGTGATGGGAATTCCACAACCTCCCTAGGAAGCCTATTCCAGAACTTAACTACCCTTTTACTTAGAAAGATTTTCCTACTATCTAACCAGAATCTCCCTTGCTCCTTTAGTGGGCATGGAGAACAATTGATCACCCTCCTTTTTATAACAGTCCTTAACATATTTGAAGACCATCAGGTTCTCCCTCGGTCGTCTTTTCTCAACACCAAACATGCCCAATTTTTTTAACCTTTCCTCATAGGTCAGGTTTTCTAAATCTTTTATCATGTTTGTTGCTCTCTTCTGGATGCTCTTCAACTTGTCCACATCTTTTCTGAAGCATGGCACCCAGAATTGGACACAGTACTCCATCTGAGGCCTCTCCAGTGCCCAGTAGATTAGAGCGGTCCAATTATCTCCCATTTCTTACATGTGACACTTCATTTAATACATCCCAAAAAGATAATAGCCTTTTTCACAACTGCACTACATGGCCGACACACATTAAGTTTCAGAGTGGTAGCCGTGTTAGTTTGTATCAGCAAAAGCAACGAGGAGTCCTTGTGGCACCTTAGAGACTAACAAATTTATTTGGGCATAAGCTTTTGTGGGCTAAAACCCACTTCATCAGATGCATGGAGTGGAAAATACAGGAGCAGGTATAAATACATGAAAAGATGGGAGTTGTCTTACCAAGTGTGAGGTCACTCTAACAATGTCCTGCACACAGATCACTGCCATTAGCCATAAGGGACGTGGCAGGCAGACCAACTTATAGGACAGATCTTTGCTGAGCATACAGAGAGGCCAGCGTTGCATGCTGAGAGGCCTGTGCTAGCTAGCAGCCTGGCCCAGATCATGTTGCCAAGGCTCACAAAGGGGAAGAAAAGCGGGACTGCCTTTCAAAACAACTCCACCCCATTTCAGAGGAAGAGGAGTGTGTGTGTGGGGGGGGGAGGTATACAAATGCCATTTTTTAGTAGTTCTAGTTTTGCTGCATACAGCATTGTTACATATTAAAAATACTAAAATAATAAATTTGTGTGTACTTACATTATTAAAAAAGCTCATCCTTGCTCTCTCCATTCTCCATGGTCTCTGTTGCCTCAATGTGGTATATGCCTGTGTTGAACCGTTGAAGCATATCCCGGTTTGGGACAAAAAAACGGAACATAGGCTGTGTCAAGTGGACGGGCCAGAAAGTTCACAAACTTGGGTGTGTTTTCTTAAATGAATGGGAGTGGGGATAGGAGGATTCTAATGAAGTGCATATACCTTGATGCCAGTCAATCACCAAAACCACTCTTAGATCCGCTTTTAAACTATAACTTTGTGTTGAAGTCGCCTATTACAAAAAGCCCAAAATAAGGAGTGATTTGGTGTCACTTTGCACCAAATTCCTCCTGAAGCCAGACCCTCCCTCTCCAATTCCACTCCTCATACGACAGCTCTGTCACTACAGTCGTGGTGCATTATGGGTAGGTATCCCAGAGTCCCTCACCTCCTTCCCAAACCCACCATCATCCCACTCTCTCTGGTGGAGTTACTGGGGGGAGCTTCACGGCTGACAGGAGTGCAGCGGCAGGGCTGCCAGCATGGCGTCAGTGTGCACCTCCCCGACCCCGCCACCTTCTCAGCCACAGGGCCTTGGCCTGGGCATGAGCTATTCTGGCCACGAAGTGAGGCATTCTGGCCTTTTGGGGTATTTGAGCCCACTGATTGGACGCCCAGCCTGCTTGCCCACCTCTTGGGGCAGAATAACCAGTCAGAGCTACTGCAGGCTGAGCTCGCTGGTGCGCGTGCGCGCGCTCTCTCTCTCCTCAGCAACCTCAGGCTCTACCAGGAGGGGGAGGGGGTGCAAAGAGCCCAGCCACTTAGGGTGGCCCCACCCCCTCCTGTGGGCAACGGGGACAGGATGGTCCCTCTGCCCCTTGCAGCATCACCTGGGAAGGGGCACTGGGGGGTGAACAGCCCGTGGAGCAGGCCCCCCCCCAGCCTGGAACCGGGAGGGGACCCCACTGCAGTCCCTAGGCCTGGAAAGGGGTGTGAAGAACCCAGGAGGAGCAGTGGTGAGGCTGGGGGGCTGAACGTGGGGATGGGGACAGAACTAAGGGGGGGGGCTGAACTGAGGAGGCTGAACTAAGGGGGGTTGAGGGGGATGAACTGAGGAGAGTTTAGGGGGGCTGAACTGAGCAGGGGCCTGAACTGAGCGGGGTTGAGGGGGCTGAACGGAGGTGCTGGGCACTGAGGGGGGCTAAGGTGGTGCTGAACTGAGGGGAGCTGGAGGACTGAACTGAGGAGGGTCTGAACAGACAGGGCTGAGGGGATTGAACTGAGGGGAGTTGGGGGGGGCTGACCTGAGGGACCGGGCGGGGCTGAACTGAGTGGGGATTGAATAGATGGGGCTGAGGGTGGCTGAACAGACGGGGGTTGAGGGGGCTGAGCTGAGGGGGTTGGGGGGTGAACTCAGGGGGGGTTGAGTAAGATGGGCTGAGGGGACTGAATTGAGGGGGGGTTCAGAGGAGGCTGAGCTGAAGGACACAGGGGGCTGAACTCAGTGGGGATTGAATAGATGGGCTGAGGGGGCTTAACGGAGGTGCTGGGCACTGAGGGCGGCTGAACTGATATGGGTAGGAGGACTGGAGGGCTGAACTGAAGGTTTGAGGGGTGGGGGCTGAACTGAGGGGGTGGGAGCTGGGGGGGCAGAATTAATTGCTGGGCAGGGAACAGGCAGATGTGAGGGTAAGAGCTTCTGCAGTAGGGACCAAAATCAGCTTACCCAATAAATTTGGGAGAGTGGACAATAGTGATTGTCACACACACACACACACACACACACACAGGGCCAGGGGAGCTCAAAAATCAAAAGACAGACCAAAAAAGGCACAGTAAAATCTTAAAAGAAAAACGCATGATTTTTTTTAATCTGTGGAGGTTGGCAATACAGTACTGATGTCTGTGTGTCCACGTTGCCACTGTGCCGATATACCTCTGCCATTAGGGATTTGTGCCACTCTAAAAAGGGGAATAACTACACTGAAAAACCTGAAGGATATTTTGGTGGTAGATAGACATGAGTTTGGATGCGTGTGTGCCGCCACCGAAAATAGATGAATTCTACTGGTGCAAATCTTGTCTATTCTATTCTATATAGCTTCTTCTACCACACTCATCTCCATGGTATCTGAGTACCTTCAGTGGTGCATTAAACAAAGTGACTAACATCTGTCATGTGTTCTCTCATCCTCTCCCCTCAGAGGTGAATTGTGTGTGCAGTGGAATGTTTTGTTTTGGTAGAGGTTTTTTTTTTTGGTTGGTTGCTTTTTAATACACATTACTCTGTCAAAGAAATGCATCTTGCATTTGGAGCAAAAGGTAGTGAGATTTGTAATGGTCCTTCGTTCCTGTGTGCTACAATAGCTGGCTGCTCAATGGGGGCGTTACAGTATGATGAGTATGATTATGTATAGGGTAATGGCTAGGAATGTAGAGAACTCTACTTTCAGTAAGTGCTTGAGGAGAGAGTGCACTATATGTGGAGGAAGGATTAAAGCCTGAATGATGCTCTCTCTGTTTTTATGCTTGAACACAGAACACTGGGGGAATTTGTTCCATAGTCTCCCACCAGCCCCCAGGAAAGCTCTGTGTCCCACACAGATGATCCTTACTCTTATTGCCAAGAGTTCCATCGTGCCTGAGCAGAGCAAGTGTCAGCCACTGTCTTCATCCAGGTCTTTAGGCTCTTTTAGATGTCTGGGGCCCAGGCCACGGAGTTCCTTGATCATAGTGCTTTCCCCTGGATCCCTGCCATCTCTTGCAGGTGAGATGGCGGTATCTCATGGTCAACGGTGTTGACTGCTGCAGAGACCTGGTGAAAGCCCCTGCTTCAGGGACAGAAGCCTTGACAAGTTTACTGTTTCCCAGCTGTAGCTGATCTTTGGCCCTGAGATATCTGCTGTCCATTCCCATTGGCTCCTTTAGCGGGGTTTAATTTCTATGACAATGTGAAATGATTTTAAAAACTCCGCAAATTTCCATTGTGCTAAATATCCCATATTGTTTCTTATTTTAATATTGGTTGTTGAATGCAACAGACACCTCTATGTATTACATGCTGCAGCTGCCTCTTCCCCCCATCACTGCTGCATTGAAGAAATGGGAGTGCAAAGAGTTGCATTCACAGAACAATCTGTGAGAAATAACTGTCCAGTGGTTCTACAGATCCTTGTTCTTTAACTGGCTAATAATGGCTGGCAACCAGCTAGGGTACATATATTTCCATACTACGTAGTTATTGCACAGAGTCAGTATGCAAATAAGATTCCCTAAATCAGTCAGTGTGAAGAGAATTGTATGTAACTGCACTCTGATTGGCTGAGATAATTTCACTTTTCCACTTCCGTCTGATGAAGAGTAACTTTTGCAGGAGGAAGAAGTTATGCAAAAAAAAAAAAAAAAGAGCTGAGAGGAAACTCATACGGAAAATACACAGGAAATACATGGATAAAACAAGCACTGGCATATTGTGTATGGCAACCGAGGAAGTCAAAATCCTTGTCTAACTGCAAGAGTACATATAATGTTGAGTGTCATGACTTCAGTTAGGAAAACATATATAGTATCCTGTAGTATAAGTGCTCAGCTGATACAGTGATGGGCAACAGTACAGAACTCTACACTAGACCCCAAATCAGAGTGACAAACTCTGGCATCGTTTTTTAAAAATGCAACCGTGTTAAAAACTGTATAAAGTGAAATTTTATTTGTTAATTTATAAATGGTATGTTATTGGTAACACTACAGTATGGAGAATTCTACACCAATTGTTGTAGCGAGACTGCAAATTAGCTCAGTGCTGTGATGTGTAAGCAACACAGCACTTCCTGTTTGGCACTTCAGAACTCAACATTCAATACTGGGGATCCAACATTACTGCACAAACAGTCATATTTATTCCTTGCACACTTTCTATTTTTCAATGCACCTTCCCTTTGTCCATGAATATAATACAGCTTTAATTAAATAAATAATTTTTACACAATGCATCAAACAAAAATATTTCACTGACTCCATTCTCTAATAAAGTTATGCCACCAACACTACAGATTAAATTATAGTAAAATTAGACGGGCAGATTCTGAGCATGCCTCCCATTGATAGCCATAGGTGCAGCATCAGGCCTTAAATCCACAGTCACTGGTATTGGTGTGTTCTGCGTGTTAAGACTACTACTTTCCACCCCAGAGGTGGCTGCATATTGAAGATGGGGCAAGTGACCATGCTATGCTATATGGGCCAATCTTGCAACCTTTAATCAGGCAAAAATCCTATGTCCCAATCCTGCAACCCTTATACAAGCAATCTTATTTACTTCAACAGAGCTACTCCCATGAGTGAGCACTACTTGAGTGAGTCAGAGTTCCAGGATCAGGACCCTGAAAAGTCTCTTGGTATTTGGGATCTTTGGGTGCAAGGTGCTATGTAACTGTCTTAATTTATTATGGCCCGGATCACCCTCTCACACAGTCCATGGGAGGAAGGTCTGGGGGGAAAAATCTTAGCAAGGACATCCCCATATTACCCATTGTTCACACATGGAAAAGGCTCTGGGGCCTTAGAGGTCCAGTCCCTCTGCACCAGCTATGGCCCTAGTGACCCCAATGAAGCCGCTCTAACAGGACCTACCCTGGCAGTGGTAGCCCCAAAATGCCCAGGGGAGGCTCTACACAATAGATAATACTGCTTGGAGGTGTATCATAGGACTGGACAAGGGAGCCTGCCTGGTCCAGCCTTCTGCTTTCTCATTTCTTCCCCAATGTGGAATAAAGGCCCATGGAAGAGGGTTGTCCAGGGGGCCTGGAGAGAAGGTGTCGTGGTACGGGGAGGGTGGCTCCCTTCCACAGGGTGAGGGTTGTTCCATGAGCAGTGTCCTCTTCATTCACAAATCTATGCAGGACAGTCTAGGCCTGTGGATGAAATTCACCCTGGGGCAGAGGACTATTTACATCTCACTGAAGCCCTGTTCTGAGGACACGAGTGGCACATGGACCTTGTGCAGGCCCTTCTGCTCCAGAGTGAATTTCATCCCGTGTGAACAAGCCTCAGCAAATATCACATGATTATAAAAGGTACAAGGTTCTGCTGATTGTATATTGTACATATACAGAGATGAAAAGAAGGGAGACTTCAGGTGAAATATACGATTTAAATGGTAAATATGTGTCATTAGCAGTTACCGCTTAAGGATGGCAATTTGCTGATTGCTTTTTTCCTAGAGAAGATATTTCTAAACCATTAAAGTTTTTCCATTGTTACTTTATAAGCAGATTGAAAAAGAGGTACATATAATCTATCTGACTGGAGTCCCCTGAGAGATACGTAATGTTGTCTGGAAAGAAACACTCATATTATGTTCTACTAAATAAGCATATCCACCCTGTCAGACAAGTGATAGCACACAGGGCATGGGCTTAAATACATATGATACAGATGTGTACAGACATTCCACAATGAGTAAAGGTGAGAACAAAGTGCACACAGTAACAGCTCCAAACTTTGTTCTGTTTCCGTTCTAAGGGCTCATTCTGCCCCCGTTAATAAATAACAAAATATACAGAACTAGATACAAGAAAACTAAAGATGCAGAGGAACATAAATATTGGAAACCAGGATTCACTTTGTTCAACAAAGTTGGGATTGGGCCTCCTGCAGCTCTGTTCTTCATAGCAGGTCACTTCTCAATAGAGTTTAAACATACCAAAGTATGTGTTTCCATGATCATAGTTCACTTGAGTCGAATCTGTCACATTAACAAACACCACATCACCTTTCCGGAGTTCAAACACTCCTCCCAGGTGAGTGGATTGTAGGGCACAGTAAACACTGGATGAGCTGTGCGTATCCTGTCCCTTTAATAAGAGCCGATCAGATTCCGATGGTAGGTTCAAATAAATAAACACCGTAAATGGCGCCCCAGGAGCTGTCTTGGTGCAGAAGCTGACCTGGGAGTAGATGTAGTAGAGCCCTTCTTTTTCCACCTTCAATTTCCCTCCTTTGTAGGATATCAGGTTGCTCATAGGGGCATACCCCGTTTTCTGCCATTGTAAAACTGTGGAGGGAAAAACATCACTTTTGAGTTGAATGAGTCAGAAATCACATTAGGAGAAAAAAATACCATTAGAACGTTTCATGTGAATGGAATCAGTCCCACCCCGAGTCTCTCTTGTCTGTTTAGACTGTAAGCTCATTGTGGTAAGGACTGTCTCTCTTGAAGTGTATCTACAGCATGTAGGAAGACAACTGCTCCGCAGCACAGCTTCCCAGTCTCCATCCTGCTCCTGCCCAGACACTTCTCCTCTGGGGCTGTGAGCGCTGCCCACAGCACAGCCTCCCTCTTCCTGCTCTGGGAGAAAGGGGCTCCTTGTTCCTCATGGCAAGTAGTTTTATCAGTTGTCATCTACAAGCTGATGGGAATTATTAGAGCTGGATTGGGAGCTCTAGGTGGATATTCTATCGCTCCCCTCTGCACTCTAATGGGATCCCAGCACTAGAGTGGCCTTTTGCCCTGCTGTGTTATTTATACACAGGAAGGAAATTGGGTTTTTTTGGTTCTTAACCCACACTGTCCCCTCTGATTGACCTGGTGTGTGGCTTAGCATTTGGCCTTCTTTACACAGCAGAGAAGTAGTCATGGTTATAATACGTTTTGCTACAAATAATAAACACAAAGAGCCAGATTCTCCGCTGGGGTAAATGGGCATAACTCTATTGAAGTCAATGCAGCCTTCAGGTGCTCGGGTATTGCCTTTGAAAGGAGTGACTCTGGATTTAGGGCACATAAATAATCCCATTGGAGGTAATGACTGTTCCAGAGCAAGCTGTGTGTTGAGTGACCTACTATAATCCAGTAAAGAGAAGAGAATGAACTCCAGCCTCGGATATGAATATGAAAATAATATCCAGTATCAGCATTTCTAATTACCTCACAAAGAACCCAACCCTGGAGAAACTGAAATACCATTCACTGCAATGGGAGCAGGATGGGTATCTTGTCCTTTAATAGGAAGTTCTGTTAGTGAAGGAATAATCCAGCATGAGATCTATTCATGTGTATGTTACTGTCTTGTTTTCTTTTTCCCGGATGGCTGAGTCTAAGCACTGAGTTCCAGCCAATTAGTTCATTTCTGAGTGTTTGTTAGTTTGCATTAGAATAGCAACAGGATTACAGGGAGGTTTTTTGTGATTTTTATCTGATACTAAGGTTTCCCCAAGGTTATGGGTTGAACTATAAAGTGGAATAAAGTCTGTGTGAGTTGTAGCGTCAGAGATGGAAAGAGCAATTGCTGTTTACTGGTAGTTACTCCAGAGTCAATCGAAATGTGCTTAGGTTTAGAGATTTTTACCAGATTATAGGTCTGATCTTGCAGACTCTTACTCATACACCTTTGCTCTTGCAGGCTGTCTCCTGGGCCAGGATTACTCTAGAAAATTTACCTATTGCTGACAATTAGTGCAGCCGAACCAGTGGTGAAAATGGTATGAATGCAAGTGTAGACAGGACCACAACATATTGAGCAGTTTCAGAAAACTGTTCAAGATAAATGTAATTGAGATGGTACAGAACATGGCTCCGTGGTGTCTATACGTTCATTATAGTGACTAAAGATATGTCTATGCTACAATTAGACACCCGTGGCTGGCCTGTGCCAGCTGTCTCAGGCTCATGGGGCTCTGGCTAAGGGGCTGTTTAATTGCAATAGAGAGGTTCGGGCTCAGGCTACAGCCCGAATTCTGGGACCCTCCCACCTTGCAGGGTCCTAGAGCCTGGCTCCAGCCGGAGCCCAAACGTCTAAACTGCAATTAAACAGCCCCATAGCCTGATCCCTGCGGGCCTGAGTCAGCTGGCACAAGCCAGTCCTGGGTTTTTAATTGCAGTGTAGATATACCCTTTAAAGCCAGTGACCATCAGTGCCTTATCTAATGAGGGCTCCCACTGTTGATATCAAAGGTGGGAAATTTTAGGGGAAATGTGGAGACAGCCTTGAGAAGAGTGAGATGCTTTGCATGAGTAAGGACTACACTCATGACTAAGGGTTTGCAGGAGTAGGCCTTATTTTGCCTATGCCATGGGCTATTTCAGATTCTGCATATGACGAACATTACTCTTCACTTAAACCAGCCCTAACCCTCTCCACTCACAGCTGACCCTGACAATCCCTGCTATGATGCTATTCTGCATTTAGCAGTTTGTCTTGTAAAAATGACCACCAGAAATAACGTTACGAAAAGCGCGCACACACACACACACACTTTTTCTCTCTCTGCGAAAGGCACTCAATTCCCCAGTCCTTCAAAGTGCGTGACATGCCTACAAGATCAAATGTATTTTAGCCAGGTTTCAGCAGGAGGGTGGTCCATTTGAAAACAATGACATTATTTCCTTTTCTTAAGGAACATCTATTTATTTCTAGGAAACATGATATTTAAAAAAAAAAAAAAACCCACAGAAAACAACCAGTAATGAAGCAAAAGGAAAAATGTTCACTGCGAGGTTTCGTTTTATGTTGTCACCAAACTCCTTTGCTGGAATTATTGTCTAACTCACTGTAGCCCTTCAATTACACTTCACATAGGACCAAACTGAAACCACCTTATTCAAGTGCATTGTCACAGTGGAGTCCAGTGGGCAGATGCGCATGAGTAAGGCAAGCAGGAGTTAGCCTACACGCAATATCATCATACTCAAGAATAATACTCTACATAGTTACTGCTGAGTTTGATTCCCTGAAGAGTAAAACCCCACACAGAAAATGTGTGCCCAGTGGCAAGAGCAGAGAAATGGGACTCGAGATCTGAGTGCTATTCCTAGCTCTGCCACTGGCCGGCTGGGTGACTTTGGGCAAGTCATGTCACCTCTCTGTCCCTCAGTCTCTCCATCTGTAAAATGAGGATAATGCTACTCCCCTCCTTTATAAAGTGCTTTGAGCTCTATTGAAAAAGTACTACAGAAGAGCTAGATATTATCATAGAATTATAGAAACGGAGGGCTGGAAGGGACCTCAAGAAGTCTTCTAGTCCAGTCCCCTGTGCTGAGGCAGACTAAGTAAACCTAGACCCTCCTGACAGGTGTTTGTTCAACCTGACAGGGATTCCACAACATCCTTTGGAAGCCTATTCCAGAACTTAACTAACTTTATAGTTAGAAAGTTTTTCCTAGTATCTGACCGAATTCTCCCTTGCTGCAGGTTAAGTCCATTACTTATTATCCTACTATCAGTGGACATGGTAGAACGATCAATCACAGTCCTCTTTATAACAACCCTTAACAGATTTGAAGACTATTCTCAGGCCCCCCTCAGTCTTCTTTTCTCAAGGCTAAACATACCCAGTTTTTTTAACCTTTTCTCAGGGGTTAGGCTACCTAAACCTTTTATCATTTTTGTTTTCTCCTCTGGACTCTCTGCAGTTTGTCCACCTCTTTCCTAAAGCATGGCACCCAAAAATTGGACACAATATTTCAGCTGACTAGAATGGGACAATTATCTCCCACATCTTACACACAACACTCCTGTTAATACACCCAGAATATTAGCCTTTTTCACAACTGCATCACATTGTTGACTCATATTCAAGTTGTGACCCACAATAACGCCCAGATCCTTTTCAGGATTTGGGTACTACAACTGCCTGGCCAGTTATTCCCCATTTTGTAGTTGTGCATTTAATTTGTCCTTCCAAAGTGAAGTACTTGCACTTGTCTTTATTGAATTTCATCTTGTTGATTTCAGACCATTTGTCAAGATTATTTTGAATTCTAATCCTGTCCTCCAAAATGCTTGGAACGCTGTCATCGGCAAATTTTATATGCATACCCTCCACTCCATTATCCAAGTCATTAATGAACATTGACTAGTACCAGACCCAGGACTGACTCCTTGGGGACTCCACTAGATATGCCTTCCCAATTATTATAATTATTATTATGATTATATTTCACCACTTATAAATCCCACTTTCCTTCTCCACCCCTCTGATTTGTGAATAGGGTCTGGCAAAGCTGAGTTCCTTACCTGATACTTTCTTGGTGCTGTTCTTGAACCCCATTAGGTGAGCTGAAATTGGTTGCTGCCTGTCATCTGCAATCAAACAAAGCCAGTGATTTATTCATGTATTTATCCTTATTCATTATCTTAGGCGGTACAGCGACTGTCCTGGACGCACTGTGCTGTGTAATAATATTAAAGTACACAAGAGCCAGAATCATCAGGACTGATTTTAAAAAGCTCCACCCCTGACAGAAAACTTCCCTGTCTAATAGAGTTAATGGCCCCGATCTTGCAATGAGCCCGATGGAAGCAGCCCCCCGTGCCCATGCTGAGGCCTGCAGGACCAGGGCCTAAATTAATATTCAGTCAAAAGTCTGACTGAACAAAATGTGTACAAATTTCCATGTGTATGAATGCAAATTCAAGCTTTGATGGGCACAGTAAGGTGGGGACTTTCAGCTCAGAGGGCCTTGCTGCTGAACTGAAAGGCACTGACAGCAGAGACATCTCAGTAAACATCAAATGTAAGGTTCAAATGAGGTGACAGACAGTGCATTAAATAACCAGCTCCCAGACCCTGAAGGGCTGGCTGGCACGCTCAATTACCAATAGGTTGCTGGTGGGGCATACAGTGTAAAAGTGTTATGCGCTCACAGAAACCAACCTCACCCAGACAGTGGGATGCTGCGTACTGCAGCGACTAACCACTTCAATAAGCCTTACCCTAACACTCTCTGCTTGGGGTGAGAATGAGAAGGGAATGTCTTCACTGCAGACTTAGCTCAGGCTCGGACTCAAATGTTGCCCCTAACTCCCCTGCCATCCACACACAAAAACCCTTTCACACAAGTTTGCTGGTGCTTTCACCCCGGGTGAGCTGGGCTGGCTAGGGGTGATGGTTAGAGCCTGGGTTCCACTTTTACTAGGACCGGTAATGTGCCCACTTTGCAGAGAGGACACAGGCTAAAATCACTGAATGCTGATCATCCTCCAATGCCGTCCCATAATTCCCCATGTGCCTAGAAGGACAGACAAATCCTCCCACAATTTACTGGGAAAAAATTATAGAGCGGCTCAATTTACTGCAGTGCCAAGCATTAGGGGATGTGCCCCCAGTAGTCCTAGTTACACACATGGGTGAGTGTAGCATCAGTGAGGATGCAGTAATACAGGCATAGCTTTGCCGTGTGGCTGCTCACACCTGAGCTAGCCTAACTTGAATGCTCAGACTCAGGTGCTAATCACCTGGGCTAACTCTGCAGTGAAGACATTCCCTTACAGGAGCCCAGTCAAGATGCGACAGATGCACCAACAGGAATCCATCAGGCAGGACTGTAAAAGGCACACCACCAATAAGTATTTACATGCATGCCACCTTGACACTCCTTCTGTAGACGCTGTGCTTCAATCCTCCCTTTGGTTGCAGGTGTAGAGCCCCATTGACTTCAAAAGGGCTTTCACTTGCTGGCTTTAATTAGCAGCAGGAACTCATTAATTTGTTTGGTACAAACACTAGCCTCACAGAGATGACGGGCATACAATACATAGTAAATAGTTGGTAAAATATTTTCCACCTATGTGAATTAAAGGATTAGCATCATGGGGGCACTGGCACAACAGTGCTTCGTTACTGGCTTATACACCAGCAGAGTTAGCAATTCAGCACTTTTTGGTAGCTTTCCTGGCAAGCACTTTCTATTCTTCTGACCTCTTATCCTTCTGACGTTCGTAGAGACGTTCTACTGCCTCATGCTATCATGATATAATAGCACTGAAAGACCCAGATGCTGAGCAAAGGACGCCTCAAATCTTGTTCCAAAATGACACCGTAAAGCTAAAGGACTGCCATAGGTATTAAGATACTGACTCTAGACCTTCTGAAACATCGTAAGGAACAAAACCTGCTGCATGGGAGTGTTGCCATTGACTTCACTGGGAGCAAGATCAGGCTCCAAGCACAGTGCAGGCCATCCCCAGATTGCCTATGTTATCTTTGGTGTTTTCAATGATGCAAAGAAAATTGTCTCTTGACAGACCTAGTTTCCACTTTATTTCATTTAGTAAAAGATTTCCTAGAATATCAAGAAATGTACCTTTTTGCATTTCAAATTTTGCATCATCCTTGCTGACTTCTGGATCCTAAAACCAGAGCATTAAAAAAGGTTATTCAGAGATTTGAAATCACATTTAATTAGCGTTCCAAACACAGCACATCTCATCCTACAATGTATGTGTGATAACCAAAGGTATCAGAATAATACCCTTGGAGTTATCTGTGACCATAACAACGATATTCACAGTAAAAGCACACCAGCATAACTCAGAACAGAGTTTGACCCTTAATATTTTAGATTTACATGAAATTTATCCTCCTAAAGGATCGCAGGGCCATAAGAAAGGAAAGGCAGCCAATTTGGTGAGATAGGTGGGTAGGACAGATACTGATGGGTGTACAGCACACTGAAAAATGTGGCAGGGTGGGGGAACCAAACCTTTCCTCGTATGTAAATATCCATACAGAACAAAACAGTTTGACCCTAAAGGTTAATCAGCATTAAACTGCATGTTATTCCTTTTGTCTGACAGGAGGATGAAGGGCTGCTTACATTTCAAATCAGATGCTTAGAACACTAAGGCATCCCCTATCTACCAGCCTCTTATACAGTAAAAATTCCATGAGTGGAAAACGATTGGAGAATAGATCACCCAATTTTTGTTCTTCTGGCAAACCCCACCCTGACCTTGCATTAGCAGAATCAATGCTAGTACATAAACAAAGCATAGCACTTGGGGCGGGGGGGAGACACAATATAGTGCCCCTCCAACACGGATACTCTACAAGTGACATTGGTTATTACTGTTTGGCAAGGTTTGACTAAAAGAAATTGACAGCTCATCATCATCGAGTGTAATCCTCTCTGTTCTCTCTAGTGCCTGAACTACCTTATCAGTGTGTCTGATGTATGGAGAGAAAATAAATATTTGAGAAAGCAGAAAGAAAAATGCCAGTAACTTCCCATTTTCATCAACTGTGTTGTGAGATCTTTTCTTCCCTGCAGTGCAGCCTATTGGAATTCATTTTTATGGTAAGCGGTATTTTTCATTGCTTTGGTACAGCAGATATTTAAGACCTACTACTGACCTCATTTATTCCTGTTCCCCCGCACTGGATTCAAAAGGTGTTAGTGAGGTTACAATTTGGCCCTGAGAGTGCTTTGGCTCTCGGTTCTGGGATACCTATCACCAAAACTTGTGAAAACAGCTCTACTGAGGTCACGCGCAGCAGAGTTTGGACTTTCCATTTGTAGCTCACAATTTAAAGGGTCTTTGATTTTAGGTTTTATATCATTAAAATGCTGTGACAGGAAAGGTGTATTTGAAAACACTTAGAAGAATGACTGTACAGGGCAATTCAAAAAGTGTGAGGCTTTCCTAAAAGGCTACAGCACACAGCTGCAATGCTGGACTCCTCCAGCTCATACACACTAGAGGGTATTCGGAACTGATGAGGCTGGTCAGTTTCAGGCATGATTTGCTTTATTAACTAGAGCCTGATTGAAAATGTTCGGAAGGACTCCCATTTGACTTTGATGGGCCCCTGATGTGCATGCCACCAGAATCCACTTAACGCAGGTAGGAAATGCCAAATTATTATATTTACTGAACAGAATAAACACTGCTAATGAATTATTCCAAGAGACAGGCAGATTGAGAGCACCTTCCCCTAGTCTGACACCAATTCAGAGTTCCTTAGCTGGTTCTCTTCACCTATTCCATTCACTAGGAAATGCCAGAAGAAACTTACTGACTATACCAAATAGTTCCTAGTTAGTGCCTTGTGAATGAGCTCATAGTTAAGTACCTGAATTTAAAAAAACCCCATGATGTGTGTCCATGTAGCTGACATCAAACATCTGGAGCCCTGGGCTAGCTTAGATCTGTGCATGGAATTCTCATTAATGGCACTACACTTCCATGTGCAAACCAAGGACTGTGCAACATCAAGCGTCTATGCTGGAGCAGAATTTAGCCTCCGATGTGCTATGCACACTGTTCTCACACATCTCGAATAACCTGCTGCCTTGCTTCATCATGAATAGCAGACTTTTTTTCTAGCTGCCAAACAGTGTGTGCTGCACCTCACCCCCAGTAATCAAAATGAGCACAGTGTCTGGGCTCAGTTCTCAAGCGCTTTGCAACTTGTGTAGTCATTGATACCTATGCAATGTGGGTGTAAAAACACTACCAAAACTCACACTGGTGGCAGCATTTTACACCCACCTTCCAAAGGTGTCAGTAAGGTGCAAGACAGTGGAGAATCAGGCCTTCTGTGTACTGTTTAGCACACAGGGTCAGATCCTATCAGCAGCCCACAAATGGAGCTCCCTGTCCAGTTCTGCATGAAAGCTGGCATCAGAGCAATGTTAATAAATCATAGAATCATAGGACTGGAATGGACCTTAAGAGGTCATCTAATCCAGTCCCTGCACTCATGGTTCTCAAACTAGGGCCGCCGCTTGTTCAGGGAAAGCCCCTGGCGGGCCGGGCCAGTTTGTTTGCCTGCCATGTCCACAGGTTTGGCCCATCGCAGCTCCCACTGGCCACGGTTCGCTGCTCCAGGCCAATGGGGGCTGCGGGAAGCGGCACGGGCCAAGGGATGTGCTGGCCACCCTTCCTGCAGCCGCCATTGGCCTGGAGTGGTGAACCGCCGAACCTGCGGACGTGGCAGGTAAAGAAACCAGCCCGGCCCGCTAGGGGCTTTCCCTGAACAAGCGGAGGCCCTAGTTTGAGAACCACTGATCTAGACCATTCCTGACAAGTGTTTGTTTAACGTGCTTTTAAAAATCTCCAATGATAGAGATTCCACAACCTCCCTAGGCAATTTATTCCAGTGCTTAACCACCCTGACAGTTAGCAAGTTTTTCCTAATATCCAACTTAAACCTCCCTTGCTGCAATTTAAGCCCATTGCTCCTTGTCCTATCCTCAGAGGTTAAGGAGAACAATTTTTCTTGGATACAATAGGAGATCAACTTGCAGGGTGTCATCTCCAACACTCCCACTAAGCCGATGAGAGTTAGGGTGTCAAAGTCCTGAGTGTGGTACTGAAAACACAACCTCTCGTGTACTCTTTTGTAGCTACTGTCTTGTTTGTTAAATAATGGGTGAGATTGTTGTTACATAATGTAACTCATTTTAATGTAAAAGAGAGCAAATATTGTGAAGGGCTTAGAGGACCCAGTATTTTGTCATCTATATTTTTCATGCTTGGTGGATTGCAAATATTGTTATGGATAATGTTACTCCTGTGTAATAATTACGATGTGTTAAGTGCCACTGGTATACCATGCACCAGGGGTGCTGGAACTAGGAGTGCAGGAAGTGCGGCACCACGCCTTGTCTTGAAGTGGTTTCCATCATATACGGGGTTTATAGCTTTGTTCAATGGCTTTCAGCTTCCCCTCTATAAACATTGTTCCAAAGCCACTGCCATGCACTATATTTAACATGGAGGAGACATGATCCGAGCCCACACTCTAAACAAACAGAGTAACTGAACTCCAATATAACTGAGCCTTTCCTATACCTTTGTCTTCAGTACATGATAAATAACGAAATTTCATTTTATCCCTGTCTGTTAAAAGTTTCATTCAATGCAAATGATCGTCAAACTTTCTAAGACAAACATTCCACTGTCAACTGGGGCAGATTGTGTTTGTACAATCAGGCTCTATAATGTTTGTTTTAGTGGGCCAGATTCTGATCACACTTACATTATAATCATTCTCTTTACTTTAGTGGAGTTATTCTGAATTTAACTCCAGTTAAAATGGGATTAGAATCTGGTCCAATATGTGGAAGTGTACAAATATTACTTTTTAAATACAGCTTGGCAATATTGTGTGTGTACACATACATATGGGGCATTGCAAATCTTTATCAGCATCTTATTTAGTTAACAGCATCTTACTTTGACTAGCAGATCCTGGAATCGGTTTATGATCTCCTTACAGTCCAATAATGATGAGCCCGCACCTTCTGGTTTCCGACATTTTTGTATTCTTCGGAGGAACAAATAATCTTCCTGTAAGCTCAACTCCTGTTCCAACTGTCAGTGAGATAATAGAGAGGGTAAACAGAATGCTAGAGGCCAAGTGACAAAAGAAAATAAGCTCACTGTGTTCTGAAACAATGTCTCATGAAACAGTAGATCCCTACACTATACCTCAAGGGCCCAATCCTGAAGTCCATACTCAGGCAAAGTTCCCATTAACTTCAATGGGAATTTTGTCCAAGTAATGGCTGTGGGATTGGGCCCCACATCAGATTTCTGTATAAAATGAATAACAGCAATTGAAACTTGCTCTCAGATCTTTTGTATTAATTTTAGGGATGTCAATTAATCGCAGTTAACTCATGTGATTAACTCAAAAAAATTAATCACGATTAATCGCACTTATAACAATAGAATACCAATTGAAATGTATTAAATATTTTTGGATGTTTTTCTACATTTTCAATATTGATTTCAATTACAACACAGAATACAAAGTGCACAGTGCTCACTTTATATTATTTTTTATTACAAATATATGCACTGTAAAAATAATAAAAGAAATAGTATTTTTCAATTCATCTCATACAAGTACCAAAGTGCTATCTCTTTATCGTGAAAGTGTAACTTACAAATGCAGATTTTTTTTGGTTACATAACTGCACTCAAAAGCAAAACAGTGTAAAACTTTAGAGCCTACAAGTCCAATCAGTCCTACTTCTTATTCTGCCAATTGTTAAGACAAACAAGTTTGTTTACATTGGTGGGAGATACTGTTGCCTGCTTCTTATTTACAACGTCACCTGAAAGTGAGAACAGGCATTCGCATGGCACTTTTGTAGCCGGTGTTGCAAGGTATTTACATGCCAAATATGCTAAACATTCATATGCCCCGTCATGCTTCGGCCACCATTCCAGAGGACATACTTCCATGATGATGATGATGCTCATAAAAAAAATAATTCATTAATTAAATTTGTGACTGAACTCCTTGAGAGGAGAATTTTATGTCTCCTGCTCTGTTTTACCCGCATTCTGCATATATTTCATGTTATAGCAGTCTCGGATAATGACCCAGCACATGTTCGTTTTAAGAACATTTTCACTGCAGATTTGACAAAACACAAAGAATGTACAGATGTGAGATTTCTAAAAATAGCTACAGCACTCGACCCAAGTGCTGTCCAAAATCTGAAGTGCCATCCAAAATCTGAGAGGGACAAGGTGTGGAGCATGCTTTTAGAAGTCTTAAAAGAGCAACATTCTGATGCAGAAACTACAGAACCCAAACCACCAAAAAAGAAAATCAGTCTTCTGCTGGTGGCATCTGACTCAGATGATGAAAATGAACATGTGTCCGTCCACACTGCTTTGGATAGTTATTAAGCAGAACCCATCATCAGCATGGGAGCATGTCCTCTGGAACGGTGGCTGAAGCACGAAGGGACATATGAATCTTTAGTGCATCTGGCACATAAAATATCTTGCAATGCCAGCTCCAACAGTGCTGTGCAAACCCCTGTTCTCACTTTCAGGTGACATTGTAAACAAGAAGCAGGCAGCATTATCTCCTGCAAATTGTAACCAATCTTGTTTGTCTGCGTGATTGGCTGACCAAGAAGTGGATTGAGTGGACTTGTAGACTCTAAAGTTTTACACTGTTTTATTTTTGAATGCAGGTTTTTTTTGTACATAATTCTACATTTGTAAGTTCAACTTTCATGATAAAGAGATTGCACTACAGTACTTATATGAGGCGAATTGAAAAATACAATTTTTGTTTTTTACAGTGCAAATATTTGTAATCAAAAATAAATATAAAGGGAGCACTGTACACTTTGTATTCTCTGTTGTAATTGAAATTCATATATTTGAAAATGTAGTAAACATCCAAAAACATTTTAAATAAATGGTATTCTATTGTTGTTTAACAGCGCGATTAATCGCAATTAATTTTTTTAATCGCTTGACAGCCCTAATTAATTTACATTTTTCCCCTTTTCAAATGGCAGAAGATGAGACTTCGTCAGTTGCTCTAGGTATCTGTATGAATCTTGATGAAGAGCTTGATTCTGCCACCCTTACTCCTGTGGAGTAGAACCTTGAATCGGTAAGAAGTCTCACTGAAATCATTGAGGCTGTATTGGGATGGAAGAACACAGACTTGTGTGCCGATACACATTTCGGTGATTGGAACAGACTTCTGCATGGTGGATCCAAATGCAGGGGGAGACTCACTACTCATCGTGAGTAAGGGTGGCAGATTCAGACTCTTTCTATGCTGTACGACTGCATTTCATCCTTTTAGACCAAAACAGTCGATATCATAACTCGGAGAAGAAATATTTTGTTGTAATAACTAGTCATTACATTCATTCAGACAGACTATGATGCTTTGTTTCTCTTGAGTAGTACCGTACTGCACAAGTAATTCCATTCAAATCAGTGGGACTACTGCATAGTAAGGTACCACTCAAGGTGAGTGCAGAATTTACAAACTGATCCACCGCATGCAAACTAACCCAGTCTTGATCTTCCAAAGTTTTGCCTCTTGTACTTTAACATTTGGAGCCCAGCTCTACATTCCATTATTAGGGATCAGTATTAACTCATTTAAAATTAAGTTATAAATATGCAAAAATGTATATTTTTAATTTCAATGAGAAAATATTGTCTGCATGCCTTTTAAGGAGAATATACTTTATTCTATACCCAATTCGGTAGTTTTACTTCATATATGAAGCACAGCTGGCTCACTTACTGTTTATCATTTCTTTTACTGGACTAAAAATGAGTTTTAGGCAAGCGACTCTAAGCATAGCATAGTCTGTCTGCAGTTTGACTAAGAGCAAACTTGAACAGTTTTGAAATTTTGAATTCTTTAAAAAATAGTTAGAAGCATGAAGCAGAATAATTTGGATTATGTTTATTTAAAAAAAACCAACCTTCTCCTAAAGTGAAACTTACTATAAAATTATCACAGGCAAATATTAAAAAAGCTTTTGAAATCTCTTCCTCTTGCTAGGTATCACTGTAACGCTCAATACTGCTGAATCTAAAATACTATCACAAAATAAAATATTTCACCTTACTCCCAACAAAGAGCATAGAATAATTGTCACTGTTTATACCAACCCATCAAATATATCATTCTACTGTCACTGTATTTAACCTGATAAAGTAAGCAACTTGGTTTGGTATAATCTACAGTGCCCTTTGCTACGCTATTATCATTTTGTTAATTAAAGGGGAAAACTCTTCATGACAACATGTCTTTTATTAAGTGGAAAATTAAGGCATAAACAAGAAGGTTTACGCTATAAATGCTGCTTCTATGTAAGTACAACTATTTGCATTATTCTGCCTCATTTTCCATTGTTAATTAGTTTTCTTTGAGCTAAATGTAAATCATTGTTAGAACCAATCCATTTAATATGATCGTATTTCTAACCTTACCTTATCCAGCTTCATGTGAAGATATAAGCAAAAAAGTACAGTCCCAATAGTCTGTGCTATAATAAATACAATAAGAAAACACATAAAAATTTTCATGGTGTTAGGTGAGCTGGTACTGCTAGGTCGAGGCGTCGTTGGACTATAAGGTTCGTTCATTCTGTGTTCAAGTGGCTGTGGCCTCCCCTTCAAAAGCACGGTGCAGGAGCAGCATGAGAACTGCCTCGCTAGCACACTACTCAAGATAGTTAAGGGACAGATAGATGTGACAGCCTACACTTCCTGGAAAAAACCCTTCGTAGTGGGGAGGTTTGTTCATTGCCATCTCCCACAACAAAAAGTGACTTGAACTTTCTTCTTTCATTCACTTCCATACTTTTTCCTATTGTTCTATCAGAAGTCAGTTGAATGTTCTTATTCCATGTATTCATACTTGCCTAGCAGTGCTCCAGAAAATAACTTTATTTTTTTCCGACTGAGGACAAACATTTCATGGCCGATGGCTTCAAAGAAATGAGGAAAACAAATCCACAAGCAAAGCTGTTGAATTTCAATGTGGAGAGTAAAAGATTGTGTGTGTTGGTTTTTACTATTTCCCAAAAAGTCTTACTTTAATTTTTGTTTTCCTCAGTGAGGAAAGATGGTTTTGTAATTAAGGACCTAGATAGGACTCAGGAGATGCGAATTCAGTTCCTGGCTTTATCACAGTCTCCCCCTTTGTGACCATGGGCAAGTTGCGTAATCTCTCTATGCCTGACCTCACCGCATGTGAAAAGGGGGGGTAATAATACTTCTTGTGTCTGCTTTGATGGTCTCTCTTTAGGGCAAGGAATGTCTCTTACCCTGTGTTTGTACAGCACCTAGCAAAATGGACTGCCAGGCTTGGCTGGGGCTTTTATGTGCGATCATATCAACAGCCATAGTCTTGGGTACTACATCTTCTAGTATCTATTTGCTTGTATAGCCAAGTTTTCAGTAAATCTTCTAAAAGAACAGGAGTCCTTGTGGCACCTTAGAGACTAACAACTTTATTTGAGCATAAGCTTTCGTGGGCTACTGCCCACTTCTTCGGATGCATAGAATGGAACATATAGTGAGGAGATATATACACACATACAGAGAACATGAAAAGGTGGGAGTTGCCCAACCAACTCTAAGAGGCTAATTAATTAAAAAGAACTGTTTTCAGCAGGAGAAAAAAAAAACTTTTGTAGTGATAATCAAGATAGCCCATTTAAGACAGTTTGACAAGAAGCTGTGAGGATACTTAACATGGGGGAAATAGATTCAGTGTGTAAAAGGCTCAGCCATTCCCAGTCTCTATTTAAGCCTAAATTGATAGTATCTAGTTTGCATATCAATTCAAGTTCAGCAGTTTCTCGTAGGAGTCTGTTTTTGAAGCTTTTCTGTTGTAAAATTGCCACCTTTAAATCTGTTACTGAATGGCCAGAGAGGTCGAAGTGCTCTCCTACTGGTTTTTGAATGTTATGATTCCTGATGTCAGATTTGTGTCCATTTATTCTTTTGCATAGAGACTGTCTGGTTTGGCCAATGTACGTGGCAGAGGGGCATTGCTGGCACATGATGGCATATATCACATTGGTCTACCTGCACATCTACCAATGTGATATATGCCTCTCTGGGCTCCCATCACTCCAGGGCCCAGCTGCCTCCCCTCCCCATTGCCCCAAGTTCACTTCTGCTGCCTCAAACCCCATGCCCACCCTGCTCCTTGCCTCTTGACTATGGTGCCCTCCTGACCACAGCACTCTGGGCGGTTGCCCACATCACCCACCCATAAGGTCTGCTCTGTGTGACAGAATGTCCACCCCACACCAGGCCTGAGGGGGATAAATTAGGCCAATTAACCCATAGGCTGCAACTGGAGTAAAGCCCGGGTGTACTAAGGCCTAATTGCTGATGATGTCCAGCTGGTGGAGGACCTGGGCTGGGTTTATAAAGACAGGAAGTTGGCAGAGGGAAGGAGCTGTGGGGGAAGTAGTCTGTAGTCACTCCCTTGGAGAAGGGAGGTGTGTTTGGGGCTATGGTGCTAACTAGCCTGTGGTTACTCCCTGGGAGGAGGGAGTTTGGGCTGGTAAGCCTAGAGCAGAGGGGAGCCAGAAGGTAGAGCTGGGAAGTAGGAAGGAGTCCAGGAGAAGAACAACACGGTCTGGGAATGTTTAGGCCACCTTTCCTAGAGAATGGGTCCCTGGACTGAAACCCAGAGTAGAGGGTGGGCCTGGGTTCCCTTACCAGCCACTGGAGGAGTGGCACAGTCAGGGCAGTGAAGGGAAGACTACCATTTTTATAGGGAGGGACTTTGATATCCAGAAGGGATGGATTATAGTGACCTGGTTGGAGGGCTGAGTCACGAAGGAGCACCCTGAGTCCCACAGAAAGAGAGACCATGGGGCAAGGAACTCACAGAAGTGGGCATCAGAGCTGGAACCAGCTAATCCCCAGAGCAACCAGTAGGAGGTGCTCCCGTGGTGAGTGGACTCCATAACACTTGCACAATTAGATAACAATCCTGCTCACCTTGAAGTCAGTGGATGTTTAATAACTGAATTCAATATGGCCAGGTCTTTAAAGAGAGACAGTACATTGGAAATCTGGTCCCAAATATTCAATAATCTGAGGGCCAAATCCTGGAGTCCTTGCTCAGGCAAAACTCTCCAGGCTTTTCACTGGTATCCCCAAGAAAGTTGGGGGAAGAGGGGGTAGTCCCCCCCATCTAGGTATGGAGAAGCGATCCACAAGCATCATCCTTTTACTTCCACTGTCTTGGGAGTGAAAGCACTGATGAGTGACCTCATGCTATTGCAAACTCACTGGCCATACTCCTCTCCTTCCCCTCTGCCCTGCCCCACCCCAGGGCCTGATGTGGAGAGAGTTGTTATAGAGCAGAGACTCTTGGTATCAAGATCCTTTCCATGACCTTTCTGCAGCTTGACCCATTTAGGGAGCAACCGAAGTGCATGAGTGCTAGCAGCTGGGGGAGTGGGATTGGCACTAATCATGAATAACAAGCCCCTCTATTCATAGAGAGGAAAGTTGGTCTCGTGGTTAATGCACTGGGATGCAGGAAATCTGCATTCATTTCTTGGCTCTACCACAGACTCCTTGTGTGACCTTGGACATGTAGATCCAAATGTCACTTCATTTCTCTGAGCCTCGCTTCTCCAGCTGTAACAAGGAAATGGTATCCCTTCATTTGTCTGTTTAGACGGGAAGCTCTTGAAGGCAGAGACCGATTCCTAGTATGTGTTTGTACAGTGTCCAGCCCAACAAGGCTGTGGGCTGAGTTGGACCCTCTCAGCACGGCTGTAACAAAATCATGGCAATCCTGTGGGCACTTAAACCATTAGCAATTAGTGGATGGAGTGCTCGGATTGTGTGTGGTAGCTGAAAGTGGATCACACCTTCGCAGAGAGCTAGGTCTGCAGGAGCTGTAATGTGGGATTAGCTGTTTGCAATGTAAATCAAAGGGTTAGGTGTCTTGTTCAGGCAGCAATCAAACCATCATATAAAGTTGTTAAATGTAACAATCTTATCTGATGTGCACATGGCAATTAAAGAGCCAGATCCTGCTGGAGTCTGAGCGCGAGCTGTGAAGTGCTGAGTGCTGCTCCACTTGCACGGACTGCCTTTGGAATGGAGGATGCTCAGCGCCTTGCAGGGGTGCCCAGCCCCTTGCAGAACTGAGCTCGCAGCTTCCTGCAGCTATACACCCACTCTCCAGCATCCTGTCCTGTGTGGTTGTGGAGCTGTTTGCTGCAAATGCAAATGCTGGTAAGCACAAGTACCAGTGCCACCAACTCAGCTTGACCTTGGGCCGGTCACTGAACCTCTCTGTACCTAAATTTAGGATCAGTAAAATGGATGCCCTAATACTGCCTAAGGCTTATCGCCTAGGAATGTAATAGAATAGCAGAGGAAGGCTGGCCAGCCTTATGGTTAAGGCACTAGCTGTGGACTCGGGAGGTCTGCATTCAATTCCTAGCTCCTCCACAGATTCCCTGCATGGCCTCAGGCAAGTCCCTTATCTCGGGGTTCCCCCTTGGTAAAATGAGGATTATTATCCTGCTCTATTTAGATTGTAAGATCTTCAGGGCCGGGACTGTCTCTTACTATACAGACACCTACAGCTCCTGGCAGAACAGTGCTCTGATCTTAGCTTGGGCCTCTCAGCTCCACCATAATACAAAGAGCAGCAATCCCGGGCTCATTCACAAAAACCCTTGCTGCAGTGAACTGTTCCAGGTCAAGTTTCTTCTGCACACCTGGAATCCGATTTAAATATCACCTTCGCTTTTCTATAGGACAAAAGTTCCCCCTCCCTGTTAGCCAAACTACAGCCCCTTCTTCATTCAAAAGCCTCTTGAATCACCCCATCCTCTGCCGAGGCCAAAGGAAGCGAGCTTATAATTTAAAAGACGCAAATAGAGAGCCCTCCTTCCCAAGTTACACTGGGAAACCCAGAGGTGGGGTATCTTGTCTTCGGGCTGTCTTTCTTTTGGACAGCCAGCTCTTCGGGGATGGGACTATTACTATTTTTGCATATTATACATGGATAAGCCCACTGTATGAACCAAATCTTATTGTAGCAGTGCTGACTCACCCCTGCACCGCCTCCTGTTGGTCTCTCAGGGAATTAGCTCGATTTCCAGCCCAGAGCACCCTCTGCAGGCCAGTGATCCGCCTTACCACTGGCCCCTGTGTCCCTTCCTGGACTCCGGTGCCCTGTTAGCTGGGGTGCTGCCCCCTGGCAGTAACCCCTCAGTCTTAGGGTCTCCCCTCTCCAGGGAACCCCCCCCCACTATCCCTACCTTGCCTCAGTATAAGGCTACTGCCCATCATCGTCTAGCCCCACGCCCTGGGGCAGACTGCAGTATCAGCCTACTCATCACTGGCAAGGTTGGGTTTGGACCTGCTGCCTTGGCCTACCCCTGGGCTGCCCTCTGCAACCCCCAGTACCCCTCAGCCTTCTGCTAGGTCACAGCATGGGGCTTTCCAGGCTGGAGCTCCCCAGCCCTGCTCCATTCAGGTACTCTGTCTCTAGCTCCCTGCAGCCAGGCCCAGCTCCCACTATAAACAGAGACTATTGAGCTCCTGGCTCCCAGCATCTTTATACAGGCCAGCTGGGGCCTGATTGAGGCATGGCCCAGCTGCGGCTGTTTCCCCACTCAGCCTAGGGTTTTCTCTCTGACTCAACCCCAGCCCTTTCCAAGGACTGTCTTTAAACCCCTCAGAGCAGGAGCAAGTAACCATCCTGCTAGAGTTATTTATTATTATTATCTGTATTATAGTAGCAATAGAGAGCCTGACACATACCCCATTGAAATCAGTGGAAAGATTCCCGTTGACTTCAATGCGCTTTGGATTTGGCCCATTGGTCCCAACTGAGTTCAAGGCCTCATTTTGCTAGGCATTGTACACACACATTGCGAGTAGCTGGAGACTAGCATTTTGTTCCTGTTAAACTCAAGTTGACTAAGACCTTTGCAAATGCTAAACTAGACACTCAGCAAAGATTTGTGCTCAGACACAAATGTGTGTGCGTGTTCTAGACATGTGCTGAGAGATAGTTGCTGCCCCGAAGAGTTTATAATCTAAATAGACAATGCAGACAGAAAGTGGGTTCAGTGGGGCTATCTCCATTTTACAGATGGGGAACTGGGCTCGCAGAGATTAAGTGACTTGGTCACACAGGGAATCTGTGGCGGAGCCTGGAATCAAACGCAGGTCCCTGAGTCCCAGCCCAGTGCCTTTACTACAAGGGCATCCTTGCTCTTTAAGCACATGTGAGAATAACCTCAATTTTCCTGACTTCTTCAAAGTTTCTTCTGAATTTAAGACTAGTTTTCAAAGGAACTGTTTAAATGAGAGAAAAAAGTGCTACATTAAGTCGTTACTTAATACTTTCCCCGAATCCTTCAGTGTCAATAATGTGTGAAACCACAGTGAAGCGTTTTATAAAGAACAGCAGCTGAGGTTTTGCACAGATATTCCTAAACCCTGGCTGTCACCTGCAAATGAAACTCATTCAAATCATCTTTTGGATAAGTCCCAGCAGCTATTTCACCGAAATGAGCACAGCCTCTGAATAACACCGGAAACTCTTAAAGCCCTTGACATGCACCCTGCAGGGAGGAGATGGTACTTTCTAGAACTTGGCTCAAAAGGCCGAGGATTTCAAAAGTGGTTTAGGGTGGCCTCCATTTTTGGTGCCCAACATGAAACCCTTAAAGGGGTCTGACTTACAAAGGTGGGTATTCAGCAGTTTCTGAAACCAGGCCCCTTTCTGGTGTTGCAAGTTGAATACCCAAAATCACTAGTCACTTTTGAAAGTCTTGGTACAAAGTCACTTGAACAATGACTGTATGGGAGAATAGTGCATCTGGGATTCTGGCAGCAATTACCAATGCCCACCTTGAGAGAAGGAAGGTTGACAACTTCTCTTAAAGAAGTCTGGCCTCTGCTCACTTGAAATTGGCAGTCTGGCCAATCACCATCCTGTATCTCATCTACCTTTTCTGATTAAGATTATTGAAAAGCTGGTGGCCAAGTAACTGAGTGTCTGGCAGCCTGAGGTCTTGAACTGTTGTGGGGCTGAGTACCAACCGGGGCGTGGCACTGAGACTGCTCTGGCTGAGTGAGTAGTGATGCTAGCAGTAGATCTGCTGACTGACTTTGACACCCTTGACCATGAGATGGCGGTGACCCTTTTGTGGACTTCAGTGGGGTTGGGCAAAGCTGCTCTTGGGAGGCTCCATCCTTTTCTGACTGAGCATTCTCAATAGGTGGTTTGTTCCTCCAAACTGAGGGAGCTCTCCTGGGAGTCTCCAAATGGCTCCATCTCGTCACTCCTCTTGATCAATGTGCGTATATGGGGCTGCTGGGAAGGCTACGGAGGAGAAGGTGGTTGCAGTGGTTTTAGTATGCTGTTAACACCCGGTCCTATAGTTCCATCCCCCTGGACCCTGCCCAAGCGTTCAGTTGCCCAGCCCAATGTTTGATGAGATCAGGGCAGTGGAGGGTATGAGGGAGGTACACCCTGTCCCCACAGGGCCCTTGAGGAGGCAGAAACCCGTGCTGCACGCCTCCCCACCATGCTTGGCAGAAGCAGTCATCCGGCAGTATGGAAGACTTGGTGGATGTAACAGAAAGGCCCTGTGGGTGGTTTAACTGTCTGAGGTGGAAGGGCAGTTGGGAGCACAGAAAGGCTCCAGTGGAGGATATGAAGGGTGGGGGAGGGTTTAGTTTGTGTAGGATTCCCCACGGGAACTGAAATCTGTCGAGCTGAACCCCTCAATGCAGACCTGCAGGGCTTGGGATGGTTTCACGCCCAAACCCCTTTGAACAGAATCCCAGGGCCCAAGTCACAAACCCCCGTCCTGAACCAAAACCAGGCAGAGTTCTCTCACAGCCAGATCACCGCCTGCTGTGTGACAGGATGGGAAAATGTGATCCATCGCTTGGATGCTGAGTGACCTACTTAGGGTATTTCCACTGATCAGCAAATTGTCACAGCTATGGTTAGAGCATTCAGCTTTGTTTACTAAAAAAATATCCGGTAGCCTCCCCTGATGTTCTGGCAAATACCGTAGGGTTGCTGCAGTGCACCACTGAGTACGCTGATGAAAGGTGTGATTTTGTGTTCTCACTAGTGGTTTGCGTCTGGCTAGCTGCTATACACCACTTGCCCCCCTGATGCTTTATAGTGTCCTGCATTTAATGAACATGCCACAGCGCAACGTGCTAATCGCAATACGGTGAAAGGGAGGATTTTATTTTGAGTCTCAAAGGCGATTTGGTGCAATGCTGAGGGAGATACAAGGAGTAGAATCTTTAAGAGGATGTAGATTCAGGGGTATGGAGGGCATTAATATTTTAGCTTCCCCAGTTGTAACTTTTTTATAGCACCTCTCTCTTATTGCCACATGAATTTGAAGGCCCTCAGTTTAACAATATATTTAGATAACCAGGTATCAGCCCCAAGTTTCAAGATGGTCTTTGCAAAGAGGGAACAAATATAGCCAGGAAACAGCAAAATGCCTTCAGCATAAAGAGAAATGTTATGTTTGACTCTCCCTAAGTTTAACTATAGAAAGTTATATCTAGTCCACATTAGCACAGGAAGGACACACAGGAGTGATTGTAAAAAGGTCTCAGCCCTGTGTTTTTTTAAAAAAAGTATCATTATCATGGCCATGTACAAACCAAGTATTGCACTTGCAAATTGGCATTTGAACGTGGAAATACATAATTGGTGCATGCAGATATAAGAATGTGTAACAACCGTCAGCAGGTTTGAAACCTCTGCCTTCAGTACTGCAGCAGAGACCTCCACCACTTGACCTAAAGTAGTAAGTCTGCTAGCTAGCAGCAGTAATAGATTTTTCTCCTCTAGGGAACACAGCACACGCTCTGCCAGTATGGTGCATATGCAGCCCTATCTACCATACTATATTTTGGTCCCAGGGTTGGCTCCACATTTCAAAGCAGCCAGGCTGAGTTCTGGAGAAACACTCCATCAGTCATCAAATGGAGTTGCAGAGAGCAACTAAAAAGAACCGTAGAGTGATGGGCTGACACAGCAGCATCACAATACTATGCCCCATTCACTCTGAGAATTTTTGCAACTACGTTTCCCATAATCTTGTCTTCTTCCCTGCCCCTCTTCTCCTCTTCTGACTGCTGCGGGAAGGAAGATATCTCTGTTCCTCTTTCCTTCCAACCTTTCTTACTCTGCACCCCATCTGTCTGGAGGGACAGCGACTGCAGTCTGTTTATTCAGTGCTGCTTCCAGGGGCTCAAGTCACAGGGAGCGTGAGGAAGGCCCCCAGATGGTGGCTTGTTCTCCAACCAAGGCCAGGCACAGAAAAGTAGCTCAGGCCACACACTTGGCTTTGATGAGAGCAGAACATGAGCCTCCAAATGCTCATTACATGGCTTTGGTGCCGCTCGCTGAGCTTCTTGATTATAAGACTAAACCCACCACCTTTTCACCAGGAGGGCACCTTTGACTTTCACCAGCTCAAAAGTGATGCTGCATCCCACTGCATCTACGGAGACACAAATAGCATCAGAAACTGCTCACTGAGGCGGCTGTACCTACCACTCCCTGCTTCCTAAAAATAGACCCTGGAAAAGCTCCACGCTGTGGCATTCGCCTTGCCAAAGCCTTGCTGTCTGAGTCATAGGGGAAGAACCCGTCAGGCAGAAGCGCCCCATGAGCTCCCCAAGCAGCACGTGGCCAGCCTTAGTACATGCCGAAAGCAGCTTTCACCAATACAGTTTTCAGAGGCTTGCGCGCATCAAAGCCAAACTGAAATGCGCAAGTGGGGCTCTGCCCTTTTATCTTGTGACAGAAAAGAGTAGGTGTGTGGAAGAGCAAAAGCTGCGGGAGGCCCCCAGCCCTTCTAAGTGCCAACGCCATCTTCCTACAGTGCAACTCTGCAGGGTGGGTGGGGAGGGTCCCAGCATTACGCTGGCACTCCTACTCCTAGGCCTTTCCTGAAATAGATACGTGACAGTGTTTTTTATCTCTGCCGTGTTAACCAGCAAAACAAAAACACACAGAGGACTGAAAGAAGACGCAAGCTGAGTGAGCAATTGCAACAACCTGCCAGAGACTAGGTGTGCCCCTTCTCCAAAGTTAGCAGGTCACTCACAATGTACTTAGATCTGTTTTCTGTTGTGACCCCATCACCTGTACATGGGATTGTCCACACACTGGAAATAACATTCAAAATGCAGGGGCTGCTTAACCCCTGCCTTGTGCTCTGTGTAGTGATTTACACCTGCTGCAAAGTGGGTGTAAAATGCTACCAGGTCAGAATTTTCCACTTGTTTACATGTTGGGAGCATTTTACACCCACTTTGCTCTGGGTTTTCACATGGGTAAGTGATAACACAAGGTGCAGGACAGGGCAGGATCAGGCCCAAAGAATTTTGGAAAGGCTCCTTTGCTTACATGGTGGGTGAGACACAAAACCAATAAGGGCCCTGTGACAGGTTGGATCACAGAAACCCCTTTGGGACTACCACCTGATGTGCTGAGACTACCTCTGAGCCCATTTTCTCTGGCAGCTTGGGACTTCAGTACCCTGTCTTGTAGATCCAGACACGCTAGCCTGCTGCAAACACAGACCCAAGTCTGAACTATGTCTCCTACAAGCTGCAGACTTAACTGAAAACAGCTTAAGAAGTGCTCCTGTCTCCAGCACCCAGATACCCAGTTCCCAATGGGGTCCAAACCCCGAAAAAATCTGTTTTACTCTGTATAAAGCCTATACAGGGTAAACTCATAAATTGTTCGCCCTCTAAAACACTGATAGAGAGATATGCACAGCTGTTTGCTTCCCAAGTTATTAATTACTTGCTCTGGGTTAATTAATAATAAAATCACTTTTTGAAGTATAACAAGTAGGATTTAAGTGGTTCCAAGTAATAACAGACAGAACAAAGTAAGTTGCCAAATAAAATAAAACAAAAACACGCAAGTCTAAGCCTAATACAGTAGGAAACTAAATGCAGGTAAATCTCACCCTCAGAGATGTTCCAATAAGCTTCTTTCATAGACTAGACTCCTTCCTAATCTGGGTCCAGCAATCACTCACACCCATGTAGTTACTGTCCTTTGTTCCAGTTTCTTTCAGGCATCTTTTTGGGGTGGAGAGGCTATCTCCGGAGCCAGCTGAAGACAAAATGGAGGGGTTTCCAGGACCTTTTATATTCTCTCTTGTGGGTGGAAACCCCTTTGTTCTCCTGTGCAAAATCACAGTAACAAGATGGAGTCTGTAGCCACCTGGGCAAGTCCCACAACTATGAATGATTCAGCTTTTTGCAGGCCCACGCCATTGTTTACATGTTAGTTTGAATGTTCCCAGGAAAGCTCAGATATGGATTGGCAGCTCCTGAAGTCCATTGCTAGTTAAGTACTCCCCATTACTTGAATAACCCCTTCACATGATGTTGACCAAATCTGCCTTATGTGCTTCCTACAGCCAATAATACAAGCATAGAGCCAACGCTCATAACTTCAGATATAAAAATGATACATGCATACAAATAGGATGAATATATTCAGTAGATCATAACCTTTGCAGAGATGTGTTACATGGCATATGTAGCATAAAACATATTCCAGTTGTCATATTTACATTCATAAGCATATTTCCATAAAACAGTATGGGGTGCAACGTCACACCCTTCTCCTGAACTTACGGCCAGAGACTTGGACACTGTCCATGGTGGAGGCAGTACATGTAAAATCCCTGTTTGTCTCCGGTCACACCCCCTTCCAGTACCTTTAAACCTTATGATGTCATTCATAGGTGTTTTAGCAAAGTTCTGGGTTCCTCGTCCCTGGGTGCCTGAAAACATGTTGGGGTATAGTATCATTAACAGAATTCAGATAGCAACATTGGTTAAAGTGTAGGAGTCTTGGCATTTAGCCACCAATACCGTGCCTCAGTTTCCCCCTCCACCCAGCAGCGTAGGCCTGTTATGCTTTTGCTGCTGTGCCAAGCTTCCAGCCCATTTACAGGCATAAGCTGAAAAGCAACATGATTGTGGGACTGTTTTGTCACCATCCCTAGCATGTACAAAAGTTTTTTCCACAAATCAGGTATATCACACATCTTTAAAGGGTTTACCATTAGTATTAACTCCTTTGTCTTGACCTATAGATGAAGCAGCAAAAGACACAAGATTAACAGCAAAGCTACGGCAGACAGGCTTTGGTCACACAATGTAGCTTATTTAGGCCCCATCTTGCAAGGTGCAGAGCAGCCCCCAACTTCTACTGCCTTCAGATGTCAAGACCAAAACCAGGAACACTCAGGGTGAGTGCAACTCCTGCAGATTCAATGGGAACCTGGACAGACGTCTGTACTGGGCCCAGTCCTATTCAACATATTCATAAATGATCTGGAAAAAGGGTAAACAGTGAGGTGGCAAAATGTTCAGATGATACAAAACTACTCAAGATAGTTAAGTCCCAGACAGACTGCGAAGAGCTACAAAAGGATCTCTCACAACTGGGTGACTGGGCAACAAAATGGCAGATGAAATTCAATGTTGATAAATTCAAAGTAATGCACATTGGAAAACATAATCCCAACTATACATATAAAATGATGAGGTCTAAATTAACTGTTACCACTCAAGAAAGAGATCTTGGAGTCATTGTGGATAGTTCTCTGAAAACATCCACTCAGTGTGCAGCGGCAGTCAAAAAAGCAAACAGAATGGTGGGAATCATCAAGAAAGGGATAGATAATAAGACAGAAAAGATCATATTGCCCCTATATAAATCCATGGTACGCCCACATCTTAAATACTGCGTGCAGATGTGATCGCCCCATTTCAAAAAAGATATATTGAAAGTGGAAGAGGTTCAGAAAAGCGCAACAAAAATTATTAGTATCAGAGGGGTAGCCGTGTTAGTCTGAATCTGTAAAAAGCAACAGAGGGTCCTGTGGCACCTTTAAGACTAACAGAAGTATTGGGAGCATAAGCTTTCATGGGTAAGAACCTCACTTCTTCAGATGCAAGTAGGGGTATGATTAGGGGTATGGAACAGCTTCTGTATGAGGAGAGATTAATAAGACTGGGACTTTTCAGCTTGGAAAAGAGATGACAAAGGGCAGGGATATGATAGAGGTCTATAAAATCATGACTGGTGTGGAGAAAGTAAATAAGGAAATGTTATTTACTCCTTCTCATAACACAAGAACTAGGGGTCACCAAATGAAATTTTAATAGGCAGCAGGTTTAAAACAAACAAAAGGAAGTATTTTTTCACACAACGCACAGTCAACCTGTGAAACTCTTTGCCAGAGGATGTTGTGAAGGCCAAGAATATAACAGGGTTCAAAAAAGAACAATATAAGTTCATGGAGGATAGGTCCATCAATGGCTATTAGCCAGGATGGGCAGAGATGGTGCCCTAGCCTCTGTTTGCCAGAAGCTGGGAATGGGCGACAGGGGATGGATCACTTGATGATTACCGGTTCTGTTCATTCCCTCTGAAGCACCTGGCATTGGTCACTGTCAGTAGACAGGATACTGGGCTAGATGGACCTTTGGTCTGATCCAGTATGGCCGTTCTTATGTTCTTAAATATGACATGTTGAGTACTCCCCATTAAGATCAACATGTGCTTAAATGATTTGCTGGAATAGGACCAGCTGCAGGATGCATTCGATCCATTTCCTGGCCTCCCACTAGGTTAATAAATGCAAGCTTTGCTCTGGAAACCATTGCAGAAATATTAATAATGAATTTTCTTCTTCTTAACATGAGGACAGACCCCAGGGTGGGTCAGAAGGGCATGAGATTAAAGCATGAGATTCTGCTGCTTGAGCTCAGATACTTGCCTGTGTTAGCCAAGGCCATAGGATACTCATCAACCCCTGTGGGTGGCCCAACCATGACTAACTGGGGACAGAGCCACACTGGGTGGGTGTGGGTTACATAAACAGCTGGCACATGTTAAGGAGGAAGGCTGACCTTGGGGTTAAGACATGACACTAGCGCTCAGGAGTTTTAGGGTCAGTTCCCTGCACTGGCACAAACTCCCTATGTTCTCCTCCATCTGTAACATGGGGATAATCGTTCCTTTGTGTAGCTCATCAATTTAGAGTGTAAACTCTTCACTCTTACTGTGTGCAAGTACCTCACCTAATATAACAGGTGAGGTAGGTGCTGCTGTAATATAAAATAATAGTAAGGGAGGAAGGGTGGTGCAGTGCCTAAGATGGCAGCCTTGGACTCAGAAGACCTGCATTTACTTCCCTGCTCCACCATAGACATAGAGCTATATACGGTAAGCAAGTCACACAGGCCCAGATCCTCAGTGGTATTTAGGTGCCATAGATTTCAGTGGAAGTGAGGCACCTAAATACCTTTTGAGGATCTGGGCCTTAGTCTCTCATTGCCTCTGTTCTCCATCTGTACAATGGGGCTGATGGCACTTCCCTGCCTTACAGGGGGTTGTGAGGATGAATACATTAAAGATGCGGAGGTTCTCAGATACTAGGGGGATGAGGGCCAGGTAAGCACATACAACAGATAGAGTAATAAGAACTGGGAAGGGCAATAAAAAGGTCTGTGCAGTGATTGGTTTGCCAGTGGAGAGGCTGCCCCAGAGGGCAGGACCGCACCCCTGAACAGGACCAGCACTCAGTCTGAGAGAGCTGGTTAACTACGGAGTCAGGAATGGGAGGGGAACTGCACAGAGCAAGGACACCCAGGAATCTGAGTCTGTGCAACAGGTTGCTCCTAGAAAGCTGTTTCCATCTGAAGGCTATTCTGGCATCTCTGTGATATGAGTTGGCAGTTTCACTCCATCTTCTAGTGGACAGATTTCCATAGAATGAAAATTACCCCCACCATTAGCCACACTTCAGCAGAGTGGCTAAGGACCAGATGGGCCCTTCATGCCAGAACATCCCTCGGACGTTGGATGGCTCATCCAGGTCAGGGTCCAGGTGTGCCAGCCTGCTGAGGAGCGGATGCTGTTTTGTGAAGAAAGAAATCCACCCAATGATCACTCCAGCACCTTTTCACTTATTATTACTAATATTTACAATGTGCCTGATGGTATCATCTAGAGGCCCCAGCGGAGATCAGGACCCCCTTCCAGGCACTGGGCGTTCACACAAAAGAGACAGTCTCTGCTTACACTCTAAACAGACAAGGTAAAAAAAGCCTGGTAGTGCCATTGTCCCCGTCGTACTGATGAGGAGCTGAGGCACAGAGATTGTGTCTTCCAGAGAAGTCTGTAGTTGAGTCAGGAACAGGTCTCCTGTGTCCCCATCACACACCTAAGGGAATGGCTACTTCACTATGATAAAAAACCCATGGGGTCTCAGATCCCAGCCCGAGCCCCAACGTCAACACTGCCGTTTTATACCCCTGCAGCCTGAGCCCCATGCACCCAAGTCAGCCGACCTGGGCCAGCCAGGGCCGGGCTGTAGGTCTTTGATTGCAGTGTAGCCATGCCCTTAGTCGCAAGGCCACCATTCATCTACTTTCCCAAGCATTTTAATCATTTCAAAACTTCTTGTGAAGGGGTTGGGTGACTTTGCACTGAGGGGCGCTCAGACAAACGGCGGTGCATGAGCAGCCTTTCTTCCTGGATCTTGGCCCCTGCTCAGGTTCACGTACAATAATATTTCCATGAACATGAGATATTCCTGAGTTAAAAAATGGAGCTCAGCCCACTAGAAAAGGCGGACAATCAAGGGTCAGTGCAACTCATCCCCACAGGCTGAATCTTATAGACCCTGGGCATAAAGATGATGGAAAACCTTCATGTCCAAATAGCCTCTCCATAAAAACCTCACCACCTGTCTGGGACTTAACATGAGGATTAGTATGGGGGCAGACGGGATCATTGCACTAAAATGGCAATTTGCATGCTGCTGAAATCCCCAGAGAGTGCTCCATTTAGTACCTCAAGCCAAACAGAGAACCCAACCCAAGCATGATCAGAGCCAAAGCTAATGCTCCGGTATCACAGGACCACTTGCAAGACAAGGCTGGGGCACAACAAATATGACTGATACCGTAATAATAGCCCACAACACTGCAGTGTCAGTACTGTAAGCGGTCGCGTTTGTGGCCACTAGTGTAAGGGTTTCTTTATAAGGAGCTGAAGCTCTGAATGCCGTTGCCACTACAATTGCCAGAACTTAATGCCTGGGTGCTCTTTCCAGCTCAGCTGGTTTGCCCCAGGCTCTCCTGCAATTCCAGCCTTCATCCCCTCCCACCACCAGCCTTTGGAATGGCAGCCTTCTCAGCCAAAGCCAGGCACTAGCCTGAGATTGCAGTAACCCTTCGTTATCCTTTGCCTTCAGAAAGTGATGCTGCTAGCAGAGCTCCCGTGTAAAGCTGCTAGACTACAAATGTTAAATCGCTAGCACCATGTCAGATGCCAGCTCAGCTCTGCCACCTGCTGACTTATCATGCACCCATCCATCCATCTCACACTTCGTCACACACTGCTTGCTAAGGAAAGCGGCTGGTGAAAAGAAATGAACGGTGCAGCAAATGTGATGCACCAAGTGACGCCGGGGAAAACTCTAAAGTGGGACGCACCCGTAAATTCATTTTCCAAAGGCTGTCTAACGATGACACTTGGAAGTACACAAGAAAAAGAGTGCTGGCCTCAGGCTAGTTTTAAAACTGCAAACCAGGGGCTCTGTTAAGAGAAGAATAAAATAAAGCTGCATTAACATGCATGCTGTAGCAGGCAAAATCACTTTCTACCACTCAGTCCAGAGGTTAAGTGATGCTTCAAGCACATCTCAAAGTCTGGGCCTGCTCCTGCCCTCACTGACGTCCATGAGAGTTTCCAGTGCTCTGCACTTACGAGGATTTGCCCTTTGGAGCTGAGGCCCAGTCCTGTGAGGCTAAATATAGGGGGAGTTGAGGATTGCTCAGCATACCGCAAGATCAGGCACAATGCACATGTCCCTGGGATGTTGTGGTGGTCTCCCAAGAAAAACATTTTAAAGATCATTCTTTTTGAGAAGGGGTTTGCAGGGATTCCACCCTTTTCGCTGTTTAACTTCCCCTCTGCCATCTTCACAGGCCTCTTGAGGCAACCACTGGTCTCTCATATTAGCACATAGAGCCCTTCAGCTGCTGACTGTGCCATTCCAAAGGCTGGTGGTGGGAGCGGATGAAGGTGGGAAAGGGAATTGCAGGAGAGCAGCACCGTGCACTCCCCTCCCCAGAATGGGCCACGAGGCTTGTGATCCCTTCTTCCACCAACAAGTGAGAATCTTGGCTGCCTCCCATAAGGCTGCTTAATTATCTGGATAGACTGCAGAACTGTCCCTTGGGGAAGGAAACTCAGCCAGGTTCAATATCTCTCCACCACATTCTAGCTAGGTTGACGAAAGTATTCTTCCGTCAACCTAGCTGCATCTACACTGGGGGTTAGGTCAGCATAGTTACAGTGCTCAAAGGTGTGAATCTAAATGTAGATTTATGTAGATCTAAATTTTAAGTGTAGACTAGGCCTCAGTCTGCAGAAGGCCTGGAACAATAGCTTTGAGTGGTGTGAACTGCTCCAGTCAGCTCAGCGAGGGGTTAACTCAGGGGCCCCAGGAGGATAATTTAAATGCAGCTTGTTAACTATTTAATTGCTCGTGGAGGAAAGGACAGGGAGGGTCACAGATCTGCACAATTTACTGTGAGTGTTGTCTCCCTGGGAGCAAGCTGGGCAAAACTGTGTCCAGCCCACACATGGGTGTAAACTAGGGTGACCAGATGTCCCGATTTTATAGGGTCAGTTCCAATATTTGGGGCTTTTTCTTATATAGAGGCCTATTACCCCACACCCCCTGTCCCAATTTTTCACACTTGCTACCTGGTCACCCTAGCAGCAAGGCAGAGAATGCGGGGGAGCTCTCCTCTCTGCACAACAATGTGGGACTTGGTCACAGTGGCAGCCCTGGGCCCAGGGAGCCGAAGAATTCAGAAGGCAACTTCCCTTGTCCAAAGGGGACAGGGAGAGGGCTGGGCTATGCCTCTGCTCTGCTCTAACTAGTGGAACTGATCCAAAGCCCTTGAAATCATTGGGCCATTGACTTCATGGGGTTATGGATCAGGCTTCATGTTCAGTGTGGAGCTGACACAGCATCCTCTCCAAGGATGGCAGAGCACAGCAGCCACATGCCCCCAAATCCAGTTCTCTTTGCTTAAGAACCGGTTTGGCCCCAACAGCACCTGCTTGCAGGATAAGTAATGTTGCAAAGCAAATGAACACCTTGCCCCAATGGTAGAAACTCTCTTTAGATGGTGAGAAGGCCTTCAACCACGTGGAGTTGGGGAAGTATCTATTCAACACTTTGGAAGCAGCACTGCCTTCTCTGAAGCTAATGGGAGCAGTGGATTGGCTTGGACCTGGCCCAGAGTTTATTGGTTTCAATGGGATTATCATTTAACCGATTGGCAAGAATTTTAGCGGATGGGATTTTGTCACAGCCCTCTGGTTTACACAGAGGAAGTGGCAAGGACAGGCCCTTGAATCCACATCCTTCTGGCACTAAAACCTTTATTAGGCATATTCAGAGGTGACACTAAACCCAGCTCCCACAGAGTCCAGTGTGCCGCAGCTCCTCCCCTGCAGAGTTACTATGAGGGGAGCTCTACAGCATAGAAAACCAATGCCAGCGGGTGAAGTTCTCCCTATCATGTGAAGTAAATATAAGTCTTAGTTTATAAATAATGAAATACAAAGGAGAAGATGAGGTTAACACTGGATTTACTTTTATTAATATTAAAAAATCAACCAGCATTTGCAGCATTGGAAATAAAAAATAGAGAAAAAAGCTCTCAGTCCTTGTGCTATAAAAACCAGCCTGCCACTGCAGGGAGGGCAACATCTCCAAAATTAAGTATCCATCACTGGATCCATTCCACACTTCCAACATTCAAAAGCAAAAGGACATATGTGTCAAAGAAAGGAACAGCTGGAGACATTTGGAATTACATGGAGTTGTGATAATGACTTTGATACTACAAAGATGAGAAATAATATGTGTTTTCTAACTCAAAACCTGTGTTGTAATGTATTCTGATGAACTCTGTGTAATAAACATATTATATACACACACACTCGGTTATATACACACAGGGATTCCTTTTCCCAGTTCTTTTTTTCCCTCTTCTTCTTTACATGTGCAACCTGTAAAAATCTAAGAGTTTCTAAACTTAGAGGTGTTTTTTGATTCTGATCTTTTGTTGACACACCACATTAATCAGGTGGTAAATGTCATAGCTGGCTCCTCCAAACTCCAACCCTGAATGTAGCAAAGGAGTTGGTGAGGACTGCTAGAGAAAAGAACTGCATTTCCACATGCTGCCACCAGAATAACCCTTATTCCATTTATATCCTCAGAGCTAGGGGCTGCCTCTCTGATTTCTCTACAGCTGTAACTGATGGGTGCTAGGGCAGTCATGTTACTGGTTTAGTATCTCAGCATGCTGCTGTTTCTATAGCCATCGACACCAGTCAGCAGGTGAGGGGCTTTAAGAGACACATCTATTCCTTATTCTAACCAGGAACTGGCCAAGGAAATGGGTTTATGGATCCAGATGAGAGTGAAAAGAGGGTCCAAACTCAAAGCCTAAAATGCATAAGGTGTTTGGGATCTGACTCAGAAGCAAAGCAATACAGGCTCAGGCTTTTAGGACCTTGTGCTTAATTCCTTGTTCCTGCATAATTCTCCATGGAATTTTGCCAGAACAAGGAAGTCAAGTTTGGTCTAACCTATTTACCCTCTTATTTCCAGCCATCTCTACCCGCTGGTACATTACTGGAGGGTCGGGGAGGGGATGGGGAATGTCCTATGCCAGCGGGTGAATTTCACCCCTATTATATGAAGCAAATATATAAGGCTTAGCCTTAGACAAAGACTCCACCCCTTCCCCATCCATTTGCTGCCAGGGAATGGATGAAAAAGCCAAAACACAAGCACTGAGTTCTTCAGGGTTCCCAGATCCGCTGTGCAAGCAGCCGCCGAACAACCGGGCATGGGGATGAAGATGTCTTTCTCTCCCATGCAGCTGGATTAGGTCAACATCTACCCCTTGGGTTCTTTCTGAGGAGACGAGCATGTCACCTACATTCTCACATTTTGGGCTGATCTAAAATATGACTGACTTACTGTAGTCAATGGGAATTTTGCCTGAGTCAGGACTGTAGGCTTGGGGGAGGGCTAGCTCAGTGGTTTGAGCATTGGCCTACTAAACCTAGGGTTGTGAGTTCAATCCTTGAGGGGGCCACTTAGGGATCTGGGGTAAAAATCAGTACTTGGTTCTGCTAGTGAAGGCAGGGGGCTGGACTTGATGATCTTTCAAGGTCCCTTCCAGTTCTAGGAGATAGGATATCTCCATTGATTTTTTTTTTTTAAATCAGACCGTACACTAACATCTGGTGGGCGTTCCTTCACCGCCAGTAATAAGGGCAGATTCTGCTAACAGGCAGGAAGTATATTTACTGATCTGATGGGTGTTGAAACAGTACAGTTAAAAGCAGAGGACACAATGAGGAGGCTAAAGACATGGTAACAGCCCTATCTGCACTAGCCTATTTATGCACAGGCTGTACCACAAATGCAGTATTTTATTAAGGTCTGAACCTCCTTAACAACACCCAGCTCCATCTGGGTCAAAATTACAAGGGTGAAAGGAATAACCCTTTGAATATATCTATCAATAATTTTTTTTTTTTTTTTTTCCCTACTGGCCTAACATTTCCGGGAGGGGTAGAGAAGAGTGTTGCCAGACCCACAGATTTTGAGTTTTGACTCCATTAATTTAAAATGAGTGTTAAAAAAGCATCAAACGATGCCAGAAGGCCCAGAACACAATGCTAAACTATTTACATAACACATCCACACCACGAGGCATGTTTCATATGTGGAATTTAGTATTTAGTGCAATTGGACACAGCCATATGTGGGCTATATTGGCAGAGAGAAAGGAGGGTCAGGACAAAACTGGGAGGAAAGATCAAACCAGTATCTTAGATGCCTATATACAAATGCGAGAAGTCTGGGTAATAAGCAGGAAGAACTGGAAGTGCTAATAAATAAATACAACTGTAACATTGTTGGCATCACTGAAACTTGGTGGGATAATACACATGATTGGAATGTTGGTGTGGATGGGTACAGCTTGGTCAGGAAGGATAGACAGAGGAAAAAGGGAGGAGGTTTTGCCTTATATATTAAAAATGTACACACTTGGACTGAGGTAGAGATGGACATAGGAGATGGAAGTGTTGAGAGTCTCTGGGTTAGGCTAAAAGGGGTAAAAAACAAGGGTGATGTCATGCTAGGAGTCTACTACAGGCCACCTAACCAGGTGGAAGAGGTGGATGAGGCTTTTTTTAAACAACTAACAAAATCATCCGAAGCCCAAGATTTGGTGGTGATGGGGGACTTCAACTATCCGGATATATGTTGGGAAAATAACACAGCGGGACACAGACTATCCAACAAATTCTTGGACTGCATTGCAGACAACTTTTTATTTCAGAAGGTTGAAAAAGCTACTAGGGGGGAAGCTGTTCTAGACTTGATTTTAACAAATAGGGAGGAACTCGTTGAGAATTTGAAAGTAGAAGGCAGCTTAGGTGAAAGTGATCATGAAATCATAGAGTTTGCAATTCTAAGGAAGGGTAGAAGGGAGAACAGCAAAATAGAGACAATGGATTTCAGGAAGGCAGATTTTGGTAAGCTCAGAGAGCTGATAGGTAAGGTCCCATGGGAATCAAGACTGAGGGGAAAAACAACTGAGGAGAGTTGGCAGTTTTTCAAAGGGACACTATTAAGGGCCCAAAAGCAAGCTATTCCGCTGGTTAGGAAAGATAGAAAATGTGGCAAAAGACCACCTTGGCTTAACCACGAGATCTTGCATGATCTAAAAAATAAAAAGGAGTCATATAAAAAATGGAAACTAGGACAGATTACAGAGGATGAATATAGGCAAACAACACAGGAATGCAGGGGCAAGATTAGAAAGGCAAAGGCACAAAAGGAGCTCAAACTCTAGCTACAGTAATAAAGGGAAACAAGAAGACTTTTTATCAATACATTAGAAGCAAGAGGAAGACCAAAGACAGGGTAGGCCCACTGCTCAGTGAAGAGGAAGAAACAGTAACAGGAAACTTGGAAATGGCAGAGATGCTTAATGACTTCTTTGTTTCGGTCTTCACTGAGAAGTCTGAAGGAATGCCTAACATAGTGAATGCTAATGGGAAGGGGGTAGGTTTAGCAGATAAAATAAAAAAAGAACAAGTTAAAAATCACTTAGAAAAGTTAGATGCCTGCAAGTCACCAGGGCCTGATGAAATGTATCCTAGAATACTCAAGGAGCTAATAGAGGAGGTATCTGAGCCTCTAGCTATTATCTTTGGAAAATCATGGGAGACTGGAGAGATTCCAGAAGACTGGAAAAGGGCAAATATAGTGCCCATCTATAAAAAGGGAAATAAAAACAACCCAGGAAACTACAGACCAGTTAGTTTAACTTCTGTGCCAGGGAAGATAATGGAGCAAGTAATTAAGGAAATAATCTGCAAACACTTGGAACGTGGTAAGGTGATAGGGAACAGTCAGCATGGATTTGTAAAGAACAAATCATGTCAAACCAATCTGATAGCTTTCTTCGATAGGATAACGAGTCTTGTGGATAAGGGAGAAGCTGTGGATGTGGTATACCTAGACTTTAGTAAGGCATTTGATACGGTCTCGCATGATATTCTTATCGATAAACTAGGCAAATACAATTTAGATGGGGCTACTATAAGGTGGGTACATAACTGGCTGGATAACCGTACTCAGAGAGTTGTTATTAATGGTTCCCAATCCTGCTGGAAAGGCATAACGAGTGGGGTTCCGCAGGGGTCTGTTTTGGGACCGGCTCTGTTCAATATCTTCATTAACAACTTAGATATTGGCATAGAAAGTATGCTTATTAAGTTTGCGGATGATACCAAACTGGGAGGGATTGCAACTGCTTTGGAGGACAGGGTCATAATTCAAAATGATCTGGACAAATTGGAGAAATGGTTTGAATTAAACAGGATGAAGTTTAACAAAGACAAATGCAAAGTGCTCCACTTAGGAAGAAAAAATCAGTTTCACACATACAGAATGGGAAGAGACTGTCTAGGAAGGAGTAGGGCAGAAAGGGATCTAGGGGTTATAGTGGACCACAAGCTAAATATGAGTCAACAGTGTGATGCTGTTGCAAAAAAAGCAAACATGATTCTGGGATGTATTAACAGATGTGTTGTGAGCAAGACACGAGAAGTCATTCTTCCGCTCTACTCTGCTCTGGTTAGGCCTCAGCTGGAGTATTGTGTCCAGTTCTGGGCACCGCATTTCAAAAAAGATGTGGAGAAATTGGAGAGGGTCCAGAGAAGAGCAACAAGAATGATTAAAGGTCTTGAGAACATGACCTACGAAGGAAGGCTGAAAGAATTGGGTTTGTTTAGTTTGGAAAAGAGAAGACTGAGAGGGGACATGATAGCAGTTTTCAGGTATCTAAAAGGGTGTCATAAGGAGAAGGGAGAAAACTTGTTCACCTTAGCCTCTAAGGATAGAACCAGAAGCAATGGGCTTAAACTGCAGCAAGGGAGGTCTAGGTTGGACATTAGGAAAAACTTCCTAACTGTCAGGGTGGTTAAACACTGGAATAAATTGCCTAGGGAGGCTGTGGAATCTCCATCTCTGGAGATATTTAAGAGTAGGTTAGATAAATGTCTATCAGGGATGGTCTAGACAGTATTTGGTCCTGCCATGCGGGCAGGGGACTGGACTCGATGACCTCTCGAGGTCCCTTCCAGTCCTAGAATCTATGAATTTATGAATCAGCAATAGGATTGCTGTACTCTTTTCTCAGAACCTGCTTCTGGAGAGCAGCAGTAAGACTGCATTTTCTTTGGTTGCTTTCAGTCCCAAAGCTAAGCTGACAGCCCTCCATTGGCCAAGAATTTCTTGTTTAATTAGTACTAAATCATGAGAGAAATGGCACAAGCGTTAATTGCAGCAGCTGGCTCAGGGAAAAGCCATGAGCATCCTGCTCTTAGCAACTGCAGTGCCTATGCACTGTCCTGAGGGGTGTGCTAGGGTCAGTCTGGGTTATAGAGGGGTTAGGAGCCACACTGGGAATAGGAATAGGACAATGCTGGCTGTGTGTTTGTTATAAGGCGAGATAGCTCGGGCAGACAAGGTGGTGGGGCTAGCTGTCTGGAGGCATGACTGCCCATCCTTGGTGCTGGGGAAGGATAGCTGGTGTTCTGGGGTACCAGGCTGGACCTCTGCTCTACAGGGAGGGAAAGTAGAGTGGGATGGGTGGAGAGGACCCTAGGCGCTAACAGAGGGCAGGAGGCGAGAAGTCCAGCTGGATGAACTCTCCTTCATCTAGGCAAGATTGCACCTTATTCACAAACAGGAATGGGGGAGACAGAAGGACAATGTTACACGTGGAATGGGGAAATCTTTTACCAGAATAGTGAGTGTCTGGGACTTTATATAGCCTTTGCGGTTCTAACAGCAGCCTTGATATCAGCTGGAATAGACCCTCTACAGTAGCTCACACATACAACTGGAGCCGGGGGAACAATAGTGGAACAAGTATCAGAGGGGTAACCATGTTAGTCTGGATCTGTAAAAAGCGACAAAGAGTCCTGTGGCACCTTATAGACTAACAGACGTATTGGAGCATGAGCTTTCGTGGGGGAATACCCACTTCGTCAGATGTGGGACAGTAATTTATTTAGCACTTCTCCCAAACAAAACTAAATGGGAAGGAAACAATGGCAATTTTAAGCTTATGTGGAATAAAGAGTGAAACTTTTCTGCTGACGTTCACCTTACTCCTGAGTTGGAACATTCTTTACTGCACCCACCTCCAAAAACATACAGGATCAGGTTTGACTGGAGGGCAGTACAAGCAGCCTTGGCATTTAGCGAGTGTCTACATTGGCAAGCCTTGGCTCAAATTTCCCCACCACAGTGACTGCCGGTTCAGCTCCAGCCATTGCAGCCCTAATACAGACTCCAGGTGGCCACAGAGCTACCTGACACAATGCTTTAAATGCCAGCAGCCGCACTGTCTTCTCTAGCACTCTCACTGTTGCTACCACCTGTGGAATTGTGCAGCTGGGAGCAATGGAAGGAAATGTTAGCAGAAAACTTTAGCATAGAGAGAGCCAGAGATGGTTAGCTCCTTAGGGCAGGTACTGTCCTGTATGCACAGGGGCCAAGCACACCATTGGCATTTTGACAATTAAGCTGTGCAAAATAATGCGAGACAAACCATTCTTTATTGTTTCCTAGATTTTAAAGCCAGAAGAGATCAGAGTAGCTTATCATAACACAGGCAATATCAGGCAGACTTCAGATCAGCATATTTCTTGACTGGCAAAGGAGGATAAAAACATTAAACCAAGAAAACAGCTTTTGAAGCTCTAACACACAAAGCTGGATGGTTCAATTAAGCAATTGGTGTAGTGGAGTCACAGTCATTTTGCTTAAAAACAATTTGCATTTCTGCATTGACACTAAGAATTGTGATTTGAGGGGCTGATAAGCCAGTGCTCGTGCAGCTCCCCATGTTAGGATTTCAAATCTTGGGGTCTAGCATTTTTGTACATGTTCATGAACAAAATGTTGCTAGGTGAATAAGACAAAAACACTAGAAATAAAGACAGAAGGGGATTTTAGGAGCCTGTTTCTCACTCTGTGACTAGGTAGCATAGATAACAGGTATTTCTCTCAGTTCACCATGCTGCAGTGTCACTGGCCCAGAAGAGGTATTTCCAGGAAAGATGATTTCAGTGCTAGTGAATCAGAGCTTCTGATGGCAATAACAGGTCATCTACCATTCCAGAAATGATATAGAAAAAACCATTACAGAACAACCATTACTTCAGAATTAAGAGGGTCACAAACGTTTTGTTGATGTTTCTGGGTAGAAATGTTTCTTTGCCAGTAATGTTTGTATTACTGGCAAAGCTGAAATCTATTCCAGTAGCTTGCATACATGTGGTATTTTTAAATGTGTAAGATTTAGGGCATGCATGCTGAAGTGTGAAAGGCTGCTAGCCGACAATCTCCAAGCGTGATCTATATTGCATCTTATTCTTCTTGGCAGACATAAACCTAACATCGTTGAGTAGTGAAAGTCCTATGGGCCTCGGTGATGTCTTCTATGTTCGTCCTATTGTTCATTTCTATTGGGAATTGGGACATTCTTTCATTGCTGGGCCAACATAGAGGTCGAATGGAGGGTTGTAAAAGCAGCTTTTTGATCTAGACTTTGTAATGAACCACAAGAGTCTTTTGGTTTTTTGAAGAGCATTGAGTGTTATTTTTGATTTGCCTTTCATCCGCCGGCGTTTGAGACAGGGGAATCTCTGTTATCCGGCCAGCTATCTCAAAGTTTTGGCGCTCTTTTGAATTGAGAATGTTTTCAGTACGCTGAGGGAACGGTCCACATTTTACTAAAGTGATAAAACACCTGTAGAACTAAAGAAGAAGAAAAACTGAAAAACTGAAATTCAGGAGAGCGTATGCTAAGAACATAGTCTCGAGCAGCCCCTTAAGGATCACATCACACAAACCTGAGAGAGGAAGAATAAACTTCATATTATTACTAACTCCCTGCACTTTATCCTGTGCATAATAAATCAGAGGAACTGGCCGAGAAGCCTGTTAATGTAACCCACTCGTCAATGTGTGTTACAGGTCCCACTCCATGCGCCATCCACAGAGAACACAACTGTGTTACAGCCCCCACTTACATATCCCATCTTTTTAATTCAAGATTTAGAGCCCCATGATTTTAGCTCTGGACGTCCACAGTTTAATCCCTACTGTCAGCCAATATGAGGGCCATCCCCTTTTTAATCACAGCTTTGCTACCAAATCAGCTGACAGAATGTGGACTGTTTCAAAAGCAACCCCCTCCAGGGTGCAGGAGGTGATGGGGTAATGAAGCCGGCTATAAAAGGGAAGGCGGAGTCACTGTGGAGGACCAATATACCACCGCACACAATGGAAAACCAAATGCAGACCCCAAGACAATCCACCTCCCTACTAGAATTTTTCAACTTTGCTCATAGATATACAGCTTTAAAGATGGATTTCCCTTTATTTTGATTGATCTTCTGTTCAGACTTCCCTATCAAGCTAGAGCTGAGCTCCACATGAAGCACAAGGACAGAATATAGGTTGCTTGTTTTTAGGATCTACTTCCTTCAAAAGGAACTCTTCATAAACATGGACTGAACAGACCCTAATGCATCCCATTCACTAGGCTTCTGACTCTAATGCAAGGGTTGAAGATCCCTTTCAAAAGAACCTCACCCCTCTTTTAACAGCAATCCCCGTGGTCTAGGAAATGTGGCAGGCTTTGGTTGAAGTATTACATATTTGACACAGATAGAGATGATAGCAACAAGAACGGGCCATTTGCTGAAGAAAAAGAAACCCACATACAAAACCACCCAAACCGAACTAAAACCGAAGAGGCCAGTTTACATTAGTAATAGAACCTCATCACTAACACTGAATTTAGGCTACAAGTCAGGATGACAGCTCAGAATTTGGTTGACCCTTGACCAGAACTTTGTTAATGTAATCAAAGAAGGTGCCTAAAGAAAGCCCTGTATGAAAGAGAACTTTGATGTAAGGACAAGAAGAGCCAGGGGTGGGAAACGTCACAATTCCAGAGACGCACAAGTTACAAATCTATCACCGCCAACTTTTATCACTTTCAGTGTAACTGAACATTCGGCAAAACCCTCATGGCTTTCAATATTCTCATGGAATTGCTCCCTTCTACCTCTCTCTCTTGGTGTTCCCCTATAGCCGACCACATTCATCCCCATGTTAGCCATCCCTCTATTCCCTTCTCTATGATTCTTCCATTCTTTCCTTTCCTCAGATCACTGAGACACTTCCTCTCATGAAACTAAACTTGAATCTTCCTGTTGGTTTTAGCCTCTAGTTTACTCTGGGCAATGTTCAATACAGTGCATTCTTCCATCCCCACTCACTATAACTAGGATGTCAATATATATCCATGTAAGAGCACTGGGAGCTCAAGGGAAAATAATGCAAATTACCTTTCCTTAGATGGTAAGCTCTTCAGGGCATGGACTGGCCCTTCCTAAAAATTTTCATAGAATCATAGAATATCAGGGTTGAAAGGGACCTCAGAAGGTCATCTAGTCCAACCCGCTACTCAAAGCAGGACCAATCCCCAACTAAATCATCCCAGACAGGGCTTTGTCAAGCCTGACCTTAAAAATCTCTAAGGACGGACATTCCACCATCTCCCTAGGTAATCCATTCCAGTGCTTCACCGCCCTCCTAATGAATTTTTTTTCCTAATATCCAACCTAAACCTCCCCCACTGCAACTTGAGACCATTATTCCTTGTTCTGTCATCTGCTACCACTGAGAACAGTCTAGATCAGGGGTCGGCAACGTTCGGCACGCGACTCGCCAGGGTAAGCACCCTTGCAGCCGGGCCAGTTTTATTTACCTGCTGACGCGGCAGGTTCAGCTGATCGTGGCCCCCACTGGCTGCGGTTTGCCGTCCCGGGCCAATGGGGGCAGCGAGAAGTGGCGCGGGCGAGCGATGTGCTGGCCGTGGCTTCTCGCCGCCCCCATTGGCCCGGGACGGCGAACCGCGGCCAGTGGGGGCCACAATCAGCCAAACCTGCTGCGTCAGCAGGTAAATAAAACTGGCCCGGCCCGCCAGAGTGCTTACCCTGGCGAGCCGCATGCCAAACGTTGCCGACCCCTGATCTAGATCCATCCTCTTTGGAATTCCCTTTCAGGTAGTTGAAAGCAGGATCAGGAAATCAGAAATGTGGCTTATTGCCTCCATTGCAAGTCGCACGTCTAACTCGCAGGGCAACTGTGAATCAGGATTAGGGAGCTATAGACAAAGTGGAAATGGGAGGGACCATTCTATGGACCCTCTCCAAAAAAAAACTTAAAATAAGGACAGAAAGCTACTCCCCATCTGTAGTGGGAGAGCAAGTCAGCAACCCAAGGACATTATTAGCCTTCTCTTGGGTTACTTTTATTGACAAGAACTATTTTTTTTAACACCAGAGCACAGTTCAATAAGAAAATGCATTTACTATGTGTGATGCAGGACAAAGCATATTAGTTACAGATTGTTAATACATAACTGCACTGCATGCATCACTATGAGAAGGGTGATGTCACAAATAGGGGACAAAGAGACTCCGGAACAAGTCACCACTGCAATTACATCTTATCAAACAGAGCACACACAGAATGGGCACTGGCAGTGCAAGCTACCCCAAAGTGACCCCACCACTGTGCCCTACTTCCTAATGATCACCTCCAGAGGAGTGAAAAGACGGACTATATGCCAACTCAGCTAAACCTTTGCTATTTTATCTGAAACTCACTTCTAAGGAAGCCCAGCTGTAAGACTGGGTGTTGTAACGGGACTGAGACGCCCCAACTCATTTCAGACAGGTCCCCATACAAAGTTGTTACATATATTTTAACAATAGTACTTACTGATCACCAATCTAATATGAAGGAGCAATTGTATTCCAGAATAAATAAACAAAGTGAACTTCTTACCTGTTTGTTCAAGAGCACACAGAGAACAGGATTAACAAATGTGCTAGTCTTCGCCAAAACGGATGGGACAATGCTTACTGTTGGAGTGATTATTCCTGGCTTGCCAAATGTTGCAATCAAAGATACTATCCCATATGGCATCCAACAGAGGAGGTAGCAGGTAACCATGGATACCACCATAAAAAGTATGTGGTGTTCCCTCTTCTGAACAGTCGTCATATTAAACCTAGAAACCTGCTAAAATAAAGTACTGTTTTATGAAACTCAGAAGTGGGGGGTTATTTCAGTCCTAAATTCAACAAGTTTATAGGTGCTGAAGGATTATGTGACACCTGCCAATGATTTTGTCACGTAACTATCCTGATGTTTGCAATGGTACAGCTATTCTGTCACTAATATTCCTACTCGTATGGGCAACATGAAATCTTTTGTATAAAAGAAGTCCGTTTATCTGTGCCATTTTTCCTTATCGCAGGGTGTAACAAGCTGAGAACATACACCTCTAAACTTAGCACAGAATACATGTCAACAGTGACCTCTACTGGAATAGGATAAGCCTGTTTTGATGTACAACAATGCAATCTACTAGGTCCTGTGAACAGCAAGGACCTGAGCCACCCAGAACCCAGGAGCACCTGGATACTGCAGCAAGAAATGTGTTAACTATATAATAATAGTCATTGTCCTCACTTTCCATAATCTGGTAGATATTTGTTGCATTCTATACAGTCTTTATTGCTAGTTCTCCAACCTATGCTCCAGAGATACACAGCAGTTTCCCCGGCCAGTTAAACTGGATTTACAGCTGCGTTGAGCCTAGGAGCAGATAGTGAATCTAGACCAATAGCTGCAAACCACAACTAAAGTAGATTGAGGCTGACTCAGACCAAGGGCTTTTTGGCACAGGGATCACCTTTCTATTACATTTATTTACATAAAGGGGCAGGCCATTCCCTGATAGAGCCTCCCAGAACTACCACAATACATGCAGCATTTGGCATCACTCAGTGTCAAAACACCCATTGACTTCAGTGGGAGCTGGATCATAGCTAGGGTGACCAGATGTCCCAATTTTATAGGGACAGTCCCGATATTTGGGCCTCTCTCTTATATAGGCTCCTATTACCCCCCACCCCCGTCCCGATTTTTCACACTTGCTGTCTGGTCACCCTAATCATAGCTCCCCACATATTGCTTTATGGCAGATTTCATTCCTAATAGGCAGACATGGGTATCACCTGTCCTGCAACAGGCAGAACTCTAAGAATATCCCCATCCAGTACAGAGAAAAGAAGAATGCAGTTACAACCATCATATGTTAGAGCAGCGAGAGAAGATACTTACCATTTTGATTGCTCTCACTATTTTCCCATAACAATAGATCATTGTCAGAAGAGGCAATATAAGGCAGAAGATAAAGAGGCATATGATGTAAGAGATATTGTTAGGAGACCTGGAGTGCCACTCTACTGAGCAGGTGGTGCCCGGGCCTTCGGGACCGTAGCTGCTCCAACCAAACAAAGGAGGCAAAGTCCAAAACAAGGAGTAGAACCAAGAGCCTGCAATAAAGAAACAGGATTTCTGGTAGCTGGACACGTTCACTTTCATGCGCCTCCTGAGCACTGTGACATAGCGTTCGTACGAGAGGATGGAAAGGGAAATCAGAGAGACAATGCCTGCAAGGAAAGAGACGGGCTTGGTGTTAGTGAGTCAGAAAGATGAAAGGGGTTATTCCCAGGGAGCCAAGTCCTGCAGTCCTTACTCAGCCATGACTCCCACTGCAGGCACATGTCAACTCTTGCTGACTCTGGCCCTGCAGGATTCACCCCATGAGAACTCAGTATAGGCTTTTCCAGATTCTCCCACTAGGAGAGAAACAAGCACGCAGGGTAAGGATAGATGGAAAGTGCACAGTCTCTGACCAGGCAGCCAGTTGAACCCCTTGGGGCCGATCCTGATGCCCTTCTTCTCGTGAGTACTCCCTTCTCAGTGAAGGGAACAGCTGCAGGATCAGGCATTTGAAATGGTCGTGCAATAAATCTGAGATTTTTAATTTCAAACAAATATCCTGTTGCAACAGCACAAAAAAAGCCAAAAAAAACCCCATCGGAATGCCTGCAGTAAAATGCATCTGGATATAACAATATCAGTGCCAAGCTGCTCCTGCCAATGTGAAACTCCCACTGACTACAGACCAGTGGTTCTCAAACTGTGGGTTGGGACCCCAAAGTGGGTCGCTGGCTTAGACTTGCTGGGGTCCGGAGCCAAAGCCCAAGCCCAAGTCCGAGGGCTTCAGCCCTGGGTGGCAGGGCTAAGGTTTCAGGCCCCCTGCCTGGGGCTGAAGCCCTCCAGCCTGGGGCAGTGAGTGAGGCTTTGGCTTTGCCCTGCCCACACCCGGGGTGGTGGGGAGTGGGTGGGCTCAAGCTTCGGTCCCCCGTCCTGGTGTCCTGTAGTAATTTTTGTTGTCAGAAGGTGGTTGCGGTGCAATGAAATTTGAGAACCCCTGCGGTAGACCATCATCCATATTGACCATCTCTGCATTGTTCCCATGTGTTTGTTTTAGCTATAAAATCCCAAATCTGTGTAACTCATAGCTACATTACTGGTCACAGTTATTATATCTTATCTATATGAGGAAATTGACCCAAATAGCTATTGCAGATAGCTCCCATGTGGATACTCTATTCCAGAATAAGTCGTTCTATTCCAGAATAATTGCTTTGCTTTGGAAGCACGCTATTTTTTCTGAAATAAAGTGATTTATTCCAGAATATAGTATCCCCTTGAGGAGCGACCACAAAACAGCCATTCTGGTCTATTTCCCCATGTAAACAAACCCTAAGTAAAGGGGGGAAAACCGTGCTAACTTTGATACCACTAGGTGGTAGCTGTTAGCAAATGCTGCCATTTTAAATGCAGACCTCTTTCTGTAAGAGAGCTGGATGGAGAAAAGCAATTCAGTTTCACAGAGGATTTTGATATTTGGTAGATGGCATGGAAGGACTCTTCCAACAGCTGGAGTGAATGTGAAGTATCAGGGAACTAGGTCAAAGGTGAGTGAGTCTGGGTGAAGTGATAAGGGTTAATGGGTGATTGCCTGGAGGAAAGGGGGGTGGAGTGCACAGAAGTGTGAGAGCCATGTGCTGGTCTCCCCTGTAGGCACTTATGCAATACAAATAAATATCAATAATAGTAAGTGTGATTGGCCTGTGAGCCAATGATAACAGTAAATTACAGGCCGGAGAATCTGGTGCCTGCTTAGCCCTTCAGTTGTGCCCATAATCCATACTGACGTCAACTGACAGGATGAGTAGGCTCCAGTTGTATACATTTAGTCGAGGCGGCCCCAAAACTCCATGATCACCTAAAACTCAGAACATCTATAGATGACGTGTCTAGCAAAGCATTGCCGGGATAAGGGGGGAGGGGATACATGATAGAATTTTTTGTTAAAGCAAAGAGCATTCTTCCTGCTTGTTTCAAGTTCAAAAGGCACAGGTCTTCAAACTTCCCAGAAACAACTCCTCTTTGAGTAAGACCAGGCATATGCAGTTTCATCCCATAAGGAACTCTACTGGGCAAGTGACAAATGAGCGGAAAGAGAGAGAGGGTTGGCATGATGGAGGTAGGGTTTCACACCTCTGCCACTGAACAATGCTGGAGACGTGCACAAAACTATGGCCCAACATGCAAGGATTTAAAAGAAACCTTTTAGACAATGATGGATGACTAAAACCCATAGCAACCAGACTCTTCTTTGGAAACCAACACACAGGGCACACTCAGCAACACCTGCCTTCGACTTCACCTTCTCCATCCCCAAACCACAGGCAAGCAAGGCAGTTTGTTCTGTTATTAATCAGACCCTCCACCAAACACTAGAGCCAACACTTCCACAGTTAGGTGCCTTCAGTTCGTCTCCTACACCCATATGTAAAAGAAGCTTGATTTGCAGAGGTGCTGAGCACTCACATACTGCCCTGAACTTCACAGGAGTTGTGCTTGCTGGGCATCTCTGAAAAATCAGCCCAAACTTTTATTTAGGTGCCTAATTATGGATTTAGGAGCCCAAATGTAGACACTCTTGTTTGAAAATCTTGGCCTAGAGAAGACAGAATAAACCAGCACTAGCAAGAGGGCCTAGCTGTCTTGTCCTAACAGGTCTTTGGCCTTTGGGGCCAGGTTTTCCAGTGGGTGTAAACACACACCGCCTTCCCTGCCAGTCTGTATATTTCTGCTCCGGCTGCATGCAAGGTGGGGCTCCTTACCCCAAGGAACCCGGGGCCTCTGTCCCCGTCAGCGCTAGGCTGCCAGCGCCCTAGAAGAGGAAGCGTGGCTCAGCCCCGAGCCCGGGCACTGTCGTGCGGCTCCCCCTGCCCCTGTGGGCTGTGACAGCAGGGCGGTTTCCTCCCCTAGTTGCGAGGGGGAGCTGGGCAGCCGCACCTACCGAAGAGGGCGTTGGCGAAGCCGTACCACTTGCAGCCGGCCTCGCCCAGGAGCCAGCGGCCCCGCAGGCTGGCGGCCAGGCTGAAGGGGGTCCCGAAGATGCAGACCAGCAGGTCGCTGAGACTGATGTTCAGCAGGATCAGGTTAATGGGGGTCCGGATGGACTCGAACTTCAGGAAGATCAGCAGGACCAGCAGGTTGTTCAGGCAGCCCAGCACCAGGATGATGCCCAGACACACGGCCACCGCGCTGTGCCCCGTGCGCCCCAGGCCCCCCGCCGCCCAGGCCACCAGCGGCCCCTCCAAGCTCAGGTTGCCGGAACCCCCAGCCCAGCTGTGGTTAGTGAGGTTGAGGCTCCGCTCCGCCAGGACCAGCCTCATGTCTGTGGCGCTGCCTGCTCCCCCCTGCGCTCTTCTCCCTTGCGCGGGGGTCTGGTACAGCTGCGCCTTCTTCCCTCAGCGCCCTGCGCCCTTTTCCCTTGCGCGGGGGTCTGGTATAGCTGCGCCTTCTTCCCTCAGCGCCCTGAGCCCTCTCCCTTGCGCGGGGGTCTGGTACAGGGGCGCCTTCTTCCCTCAGCGCCCTGCACCCGTCTCCACTGCGCGGGGGTCTGGTACTGCTGCGTCCTCTTCCCCTAGCGCCCTGCGCCCTTCTTCTCTGCGCCAAGGAAGGCTGAAGCTCCCAACCTTGCCCCTTCTAGCCTACAAGGCAGTCAGGTACTGCTGCGCCCTGCGCGCTTCTGCCCAGCTCTGGGCATCTGACACCGCTGCGTCCTTCTCCCTTAGCACACGGCGCGCGTCGCCCAGCCCTTTTCTGCCCTAGGGCCTCAGAAAGGGTCCCCCGGCCACGCGTCTCCTCCAGCTCCTGGTGGGGAGACTGGACTTCTGCACCTTGCGCGCCTCTCCTCATCGCCTGCAGGGCCGAGATCGCTGCGCCCTTCCTTCTGCCCCAACCCCCCGGGAATGGGGGGGAGGTGTCCAAGACCTCTGCGCACCTCTCCCCTAGCGCCCAAGGGAAGAAGGGGACGCCCCGCGCCGCGGCGCCCTGCGCGCTTCTGCCTAGCACCCGGCTGAGATAGCAGGAGACCCAGCCCGGAGCTAGCGGGGCTGCGCGGCGGCGGCTGGCTCAGAGAGTCCTGGGCGCTGGCTGCTTTATATCTTAGCGGGTGCTCGCTACTGCCAAGATGCACCGTGGAAGCAGGCGGAGAAACTCCTCGGGGCGGGAATGGGGGCCCCTGTCTCCGGCCAGGGGGAGGCACAGAGCCCCGGCCCCCGGGGCACCCCGCCCTCAGAGAACTCCCCTGTCTCCCGGCAGGGACCTGCCTGGGCTGCCCTGGCGCAGCAGAGGATCTGGAGGGATTTCTCCCACCTCCCTGCGCGCAAGCGTCCATCACTCCGGCCCCTGGGCTCAGGTGGCCCTCGGCCTCCGCCCTTCCCGGGCTCAAACGTCGGCAAAACAGAATAGCGATGGAAGGAGCCGCAAACACTGGAGCAATCCTGCCTGCTCTGACACATGCGGACACCAGTCTGCGCTGCCAGGTGCTGGTATGGAGCGAGTGGAGCTTGGAGCCTTCAGCGGGCTTTCGCCGGCGGATGTGGGGTTCCTTGGGCGCTCTTCCCCGGGCAGGCAGGCAGGCGATCCGTGGGGCTTGAGACCCTAGCCTAGGAAATAGTTTCCCTGCCAGAGGGAAAGAGCTTAGCAACTTTACACACACTGAGTCCAAGGCACTACTCGTGTGTGCAAGGTTATTAAACTGTTTGCACGATTGGGATCTTAACTAGTAACTTGAGCAGATCGGAGCGTGAAATAAACCAGCGCCTGTTTGGTGAAATGTAAATTGTAATGTATTCTGGGGTTTCCCTTAGCCTGGAGGTCAAGAAGGTGAACTCAGGGGAAGGTGCCACGTGCGAGTTCTTTGCCCTTCACAGGTTGGGGTTTACAGTGGGGTCAGCACTGCCCGGCCAGAGAGATACTTCCCTCTATCCTGTAGGATACTGTATCTGAGGCTATCAGAGCGGCGAGGGAGTAGAGAAAAGGGAATCTGGGTCTGTCTGATTCTCCTCTCCGTTACTCTGATGTAAATCAGAGATGATGCCATCCCAGCCAATGAAGTTATCCCCGTGTAAAACCAGTTTGAGAGCGGAATCAAGGCCACAATTTTTGCATTTGCTTGATTCAGAATTAGGAGCCAAACTTTGCTACCCTGGGTTAGCTCCAGTGAAGTCAGCAGAGTTATGTTATGTTTTCACTAGCTTTATCGAGGGCAAAACTCCACTGTAGACTGGGAAAGAAAGATAGCATTAGAGATCAACCAGGGACTGAGGTCAGAGGAGTGCTGAGTGGGGGAGACAAAGGGAATACATTTTTTTGAACTGTGACTTTCAAAAGTTCTTGCCCGTTTTTTCCTTTACTGGAACCGGGCATAGTATAGAATAGGACACAATATGATTTAAGATTGCAAGTGAGGAAGTGCAGAATGATTTGGGCGTGGGGGGAGGGAGGGAATGACAGATTATTCTTTTGAGGCAGACGTGTCCATATACTCCTAGTTCTGGCTAACTTGAATACATCAGCCCTTGGATGTATTATGAGTGGGTCAATGGGAGTTTTTCCCGGTGGTTTTCTAATAGGAGTCGGATCAGGATCTTTGTAAGGTGCATGCTGGTAAGGGAAAGGCAAACAGACTGTCTACTGGCACAAAGGATCTGATGCTAAATTCTTTTTGCACCCAAAACTCCCATGAATTTGAGAACTTTTGAGTATGCAAGGAATGCAGGATCAAACTCTGTGTTTGCAATCCAAACACTGAGGCATGATGGTACTGTACGAAAACCTAGGATCTGATTATGCAGTCAGTTAAGTTGACTAGAAAGTGTAAAAACAGTGAAAGGGACTAATCTATTTTCCTTGTCCTAGCTGAGAGCAAAAAATAAACAATGAATAGTGAAAAGCCGTTTAAAGTTTTCAAGTTTAATAATCTTCTGATAGGTGTGATTTGGAACATAATACCTGTTAAACTTGACTATGTCACTTTAACTATCTACGGTGATTAAATAAGTTCAGATGTTTCAAGCTACAGCTTGGGCAGTGATCCTGCTCGTGCCCTGGGCATGTGCTTGGCTGCACCTGTGAGGAATTCTGTGCAGGACTGGGGTCTAAAAATGTACTAACATTCATACGGATGATGATGGGAACTCTAAATATACCCTAATGATCTAGAGTATTTGATCCTGCAGTCTGTATGAACACTGAAATTAATACACCTTGGTGATACCTGTAGTGTTTTATAATGTGTAATTGTCTCATTGGACCTGTTCTTGTAATTGATATTGTTGTTCACTCCAATGAAGCAGTCCCACAGGTGTAAGTCCAGTAAGGTGATCCTACATCTCCACCTCTCCCTCAGTACCCTCATTTGTAAAGTGGGGGTACCAATGCCCCTCATAGAGGTGTTGCAAGGTTTAATTAGCTCACTGTAAAGCACTTCGAAAATAAGTGCTTGCTATTATGAGCACCTGCCATGAGTTTTAATTGTATTACCACTAAACAGAATGTGCCTCTATTAGCGATTTCACTGGTGTGGTCCACTGCCTGCCTGATGATCTGGGAAAACTAAGAGCCACTGGAAGAGAAGAAAACACACACACAGACCACAGATCCCTAAAATAAACAAGCTGTCTTGATTTTCTGAAAGAGCATCCCTTCCAAAAGATGGGTCATGTAGCTGGAGCTCGTCCTGTGTCTCTTGAGAGTGACAGGAGCCAGACTGGTTTTATGATGATTAGATGAAGCCAGGTTGATTTTATGAGGTTGTATGTCAGGGCTCATGTTAGTTTCTTAGAATGATCACACACTGAATTCAGTTCTTGGAAAGTCTGCCTGCTTTAAGGTAGTAAGCACTTATAAACATGCCCCCACTCACACTGAGCCAGGCCACCATTTCACTTCAGCCCGGGGAGGGGCACATTGCATGTTCCCAGTGGGGCTGCCTCAGGGGGAGCAATGGTAGGAAATACACCAGCCCCCAATGTGTGTGGTGTTCAGTTATCCCCAGGAAATGGTCATTGTCAGATCCCTTTATTGCCATTGTCCCAAAGGTGTCTGAGAAGGCTACGCTTTCCTTCCATCATTAAAATGACGATCGCTGTCTGGGAGCTGACCTCTGGGTGACATCTGACGTGTATACTTTTGAAAGCAATGTTTGATCGTTTAGCGATTCTTATTGTCACCCAATTGTACCTGCTGCTTCAAAAGCAAAGCCTTTTGAGAGCAAAGAGATCTTCTCCAGAGAAAAGTACCGAGCAGCAGGTGAACATCTTGCTGTGTTACACCTGTGCAGATCTTAGCTGCCGGCACTTTAATTACAAAAAGCAGTGAGTAAAAGAAACAGATGAGAAGAGCAGGAGGAAAAAAGAAGAATGCCATACATGTGGTTAGACAGATCTGATTTGGACACTAATCACTTAAACAGAGCCATTACCAATTTGGGGGGGAGAAAGGGCAAATAAAGCTCAGGAGTGATGGTGGAGAAAGGCTGGTCTTGTGCCTAAGGTATGTGGCTGTGAGTTAAGAGATTTCCTTCCTGGTTCTGTTACAGACTTTCTGGGTTACTTGCAAGTCACTTCATTGCTGTGGCCCAACATTGTCAGGACAGGACTGTTTGGGAGAGAAACTGCAAGTAGCATTGTGGAGATTCCCTTGCATTGTTCTGTCAGAGAGGGAGGAGGTGGCCTTCTGCAAGAAAGTCACTCCCAAACCTGGCCAGTCCCCACCATCTACAAAACATCAATGTCAGCTCTGGTTATTATTCCATTTGACCTATTGCAGTCTTCCTGCTCCCAACTAGGCCAGTAATCTGCCCCGTTCAGAGACCTGGCATTCCGTTAGTTTGACATTGCTAAGTCCCTTGTTTGTTTCCCTCCCGGTGTTCAGGTTAGTAAATTTAGCAGAGATTTCCTCGGTGTTGTTTGTCACAGATGGGATGGTTTCCACAGCAGAAAGTATCTTCTTTGGAGTTAATTGCCTCCTGCGATGCTGGGACAGAGAACTCCTCTGCTGAGGGTTGGTAGGTGCAGCTGCCTGTGTGGTGTCCCTCCGTTTGAAGAAGCTCCAATGAGGCGAGTGAGAGTGGTAACACCACATTCCACATCTTTGGGGGTTCTGATGGTCTATTCTCTTTCTATTGTTCAGGGTAAAACCTTACGTTGAGGAAGCAGGAGCTCCTGATTCACTCTTGCACTCAGCTCCCTGCTCCAGCCCTGTCCCTGCACTTCAAATGTTAACTGACTTTGTAATCGGTCATTGGTGGCAATGATTTTAAACATAGTTTGTGTCCACACGCAACCCCATGTGTTTAAAAAACCATGAGAGTGGCTTAAACATTAGGAGACTTTAAATAATACACCTGGGGTTAGGATGATTTGCCTTCTGGTTTTGTACCTCTAGAGTTCACCTTTTCAAGCTTTTCTCCTCAGCTATGAAGGTGAGTAATGCTTTGCTTTAAAAAAAAAAAAAAAAGCCAGGTTTTCCCATAGTAACTTAAGCTCTTAGGGGCAGGGATCATTTTTTTTGGGGGGGGGGTCTGTGTTTGGGCAGTGCCTAGCACAATGGGGTCCTGGCCAATGACCAGGACTTCTCGGTGTTACTACAATACAAATAATTAATAATAATCTAATTCCAGGAGCTGGGGCTTTAAGAAAAACCTATATCTGGAGCCCCTGTGATCACATCAGGAAAGTGGCGACACTGGGTGCTGATCCTGCCGTGGACTGTGCTCGCGTGCCATCATGTGGTCAGCTGCAGGTTCAGGACTTTATTAATAACCACAGCCTCAAACCACAGGTCACCCCCTCACAAGGCCAAATGGCTCAGGGGCAGGAGGAGGCATTTAAACTACTTCTAACTGTGTTTTCAAAACTGGCTGGAGTTCAAGCTGACTGTGTTCATTTAGCCTCACCTTTTGGGCTACTTTATTTTGGGCTGCTGTTATGGAGATCTAACAGCAGAGGACTCACAATCTATTGTTTGAAATGGGGAAATGAATGGGGTGGGGGAAGACTCTATCTGTGATATTTTGCTTGGATGTTATCTGTAGTTCTGTCTTTGCACAGCCCTTGCTTATAGTCTCAAAGTGGTGCAAAGCCTACACTGGTACTGAGAGTTAACAGGAGCCTGAGTGCTCAGTCAACCCACCAGCTGGCACTTGGGCACTAAGCAGGTCGATTAGCAGGTCCACCTGGAAAGGAGTCGGGTTTCCTGAGAGAGTTCAGTGAGGGGAGACCCAGGAGAGGGGAAGTTTGTGTGTGTGCTGTGGCTGGGATGGCAGAAATCAGGAGACTTGGGGGAAAGCCTGAGAAAGCAGAATGAGCTCCTATAGGGCATGACTCTTGGGAGGCACTCCTGGAGTGCTGGTGCTCAGGTGAGGAGCTGCATACGGGGGAGGACTAGCGTTCAAGTCTGGGAGGGATGGAAGTGGTTTGTGGTTATGCTGTTGGTTTGGGGTTTGTTGGAGAACTCCAGGGAGGAATCCTGTGACCCACAGCCCTGAAGGAAAGGTGAAACCTGAGGCCTCAGGGAGCCTGAGATAAACCCTGGTACTCTGTGAGCCCAGGGAGGGGTTGTGTGAAAGACCTGAAGACCGGCTGAGGTAGGAAGAGGATGCAGGGGGCCTGAATAGCCAGATCTTGCCTGTTTATTACAGGGGTTCTGGGCTGGAACTCAGAGAAGAGAGAGGGCCTGGGTTCCCCTACTAGCCACTGGAAAAGGTGATGTGAAGACTCTGGAGAGCCTGAGACCTGGTTGGAGGACTGAGTCATGAGAGGAAGCAGACCACTGCAGGGCTGGAGTGACCGCCAGCAGGGGGTGCTAGATGAAGAGAGCCTGCTATGTTATGCCCAGCTATGAAGGGCTGAAGCAGCGGTGAGTGCACTTCTCTACAGGTTGTCTCTTTGTATGTGTTTGGAAGGTGTCTATCCTATGCATTGTATTGTGGGTGTTACTGCAATTCAAATAATCAATTCTCTCTTTTGAAAGAGGCCTCGAGTGACAAATGGAAAACACATTTTTTGTTTATGAAAATAGCTTTTTTCACTAGGCCAAATTAATCTCTGGAGTAACTGCACTGGCTTCAAACTAGCATTACAGCTTGTGTTTAGGAATTAGTCACACTTTGTCTATGATTACTGATTTGCCTTCCCAAGCAATAGGAAGAAGGCCCTTTCTTAGAAAGGGAGAACACACTGTGTGCAGGTTAAGAAGATGAAGTGTGTTATTAGATCTAATTTGGGAAAGCGGAGCCATTAAATTTAACGTTAACCTTAGATTATAGTTAAGTCAAGTCTTAAAATTCAAATGAAGTCTGACTCCTGGGTGCTGTGCCGAACAAAAACTTGCTGGCTACTTTGTGCTTTTCCTACAAACAGTTTCTTTTCAACATGCATAGGAATACTGCATAAATGGTACATGTGTTGCATTTTTTGTTCCCTTAAAATCTATAAGCTAGTGTCCAGTTTTGTAACTTGGGCTACCAAATGCTAATTTTATCGCAGGAAACAGAACAAATTCTGTACAATGTGCATGTAATCTTGATCCTGATTGATCCCTTATTTGGGCAAACCCAAACAAAAAGAGAACAAACACATTGTAGAGGTTAGTCACCTTGCTTAAAGCACTACTTGAAAGTGTTCCAATACTTCAGTGAAGAGACTGGTATAAGAACCTGTGTAGACTAGAATGGATCTTTCCACTGATTGCAAAGACTGGCCCTATGTCATTTACTCAGAAATAAATTGCTTTATATTAATACAGTGCTGATATCAAACGAGGCTCAAAATAAAAAAATCTATGGAAAAAATGCAATCCTCTACTGAATTATTGTTTAAAATACATTTTATAGTTCAGAAGTGAAGTGGGGACAAACAGCCCTCTGCATAATTACAATCAGCAATAACTGTTGAGACCTTAGGGGGGAAAAAGACTCTTTTGATGCTAATGCTTTTTGAAAACATGGCACTAATCCAGCATCAATAAAACGGTGCCTGGTAAGTAGAACTACTACAATGTCACCATACATCTGAAATATCGTATTTTCTTTGGTAGTTGCACTAAAGCCAAGAGACCTTAATTAAGATCTGTTTTGGTTTTTTGGTTTTTTTAAAGTTGAAAGGTCCAGCGAGGGACTAACTCTAATTGTCTACAGTAATTGTTTTTAAACATGGATTTGCAAAATTGGTAAATTTTTACGGCCATAAAATTGACCATAATGGACTGTGAATTTGGTAGGGCCCTAGCCATAGGGCTTTGCAGCAGAGTAGAGGCACCCTCTCATTTATATCAAGGGGCAATCCAGTTCAAAGGCCTCTGCAAATGTTTGGCCAAACTGCCTGTCACCTGGCCAGATAGTACAGTGACAGGTGGTCATATAGGTACCCCGTTACATAGAAACTATGATTTACTGACAATGCAGATAGGCTTGAGTAGCTTGGCTTAGTCTGATCCCAATATCCCCTTAACTCAGAAATAACCATTCATAAGATTTTTGTCTCATGCACTCACCTTTCCTAGCTGTGAGTTTTCAAACACAACTCACCATCACCGCCTGTCTGATTGCCTGTGAGAAAGTACTTCCTGAATAGACTTCAAAACTATCCATGAGTGAAGAGTGGATTTTAAATGGTTTGCAAATAACAACCCACCTGTAGCTACTAACCCAAGTATAATAACTACAGACTCTCTTGAAGTGGTACCCAGTTTATTCTGCTTAAACCATTAGCAAATTGTACCCCAATGCCGCCAAGCAATCGATGTGTTTGGATCCCAGGCATTTGTCTGTAAATGAATAATTTGTCTCTTTGAAATACTTTTGTCTCAACTTAAGATCTCACTACTCAACTGGAATGGCTTGTTCAACACTAGCATGTGGTCTAATTTCCTCTTTGCAATTATTCATAGGTCCCTGCACATGCTCTGTGTTAAGAAACTGGGCCCACTTCTCAGTTACAGAAGTGGGGGGAGAAGGCAAAGGTAGCTTCAAGCCATCTTTGTGTTCCTTCTAGTGTGATGCAGACAGGGGCCTGCTCAGCTCTGTGTAAACTAGCACAGCCCACTACCCCTATCCTTTGGGCAAAGAATGAGCATGTGTGGAGCTCTGAAATCCCAACACTTCTGAGCACGTTCAGGTCCCAACCATAAGACAGTGTAGAAAAATTTAGGAGATTTCTTCAAAGGCACAAACCTAAGTCAGGTGCCCAATTCCCAATGGGAGTTGGGTACTTAGCTGCCCTATGAAAATCTCCCCCTTAAACACAAGTATTTTATGATTTTGTAGCAAATAAACCTATTTAATGCTCTTCTCTCAATTCTGAGAAAATTCTTCTTGTCCCTTTTCTTAGTATATCCCATGTGCAAACAAGCCCATTACATTGATCTGAGAGGTAGTGGGGTTGAAAATATGACTGAGGTTAGCAGTCTAGACTCGGCTTACCTGGGGGATTGTAACTGACATGTATTAACCTTTTGATTAACCAAATTCCACATTGTGCTTCAAAGAGCACAGCTTGATTAAGCACCAATGTGATGCTTTATAAAGTGCCAGATCTATAATTTTTTTCAATTATTAGAACCCTAATGCCCATTACTCAGCCCCTGCAGAATTCTAGTAAACAGGAATACTAATGTTGGTTAAAACTTAGAACAAAGTTATTTTTAGTTTGTCTTTGAATAATCTGGCTCCCTGCATCAGTTCCAGGGGAGACATTTAATGATAATGGATGGACGGATTCAGTGTCTGTCTCTCTCATTAGATGCTCAAAGACTCCACAGGGGGCCACGTGATGTGAGTACAGTTCTGTTGGCATTGTGTCTGCTCAGCAGTAACGCTCAGGATTCTTATTATACAAACTCCTGACAAAAGAAAGGGAGGCACCTGAACTATTCTTCCTATATAACACATCCCCACAGACCAGTTCTCCCTTTGGAAACAATATGCAAACAAAAGGGACACTGCAATGATAAGAGGGGTGATCCTTAGTAAGTGAAATCCAAGCTTATTAGGGAAGCAGGGCTTTAAAAGAGATCCTGACATCTGTTCCTCAAAGGCCAGCATGCAACATATCCCACTACTGGTTTGGCATGGACCAGGGAGAGAAACCCAGCACACTCCACTGTCCTGGGAGTTTGTTCTAAATGGCATGGTGTTTAGGATTGGCATAAAACCAATCCTGCAATCAGCAGTGACAGCTTCCCCACAACTGTGCCCACTACTGCTTATGGGGTACAACTGAGGATTGGGTGCCCAGTGCCTGGTGCACTCATTCATTTAACTAAGAGACCCCAGAGCAGGGGGTAAAGAGCTCTTAGTTACATGTGTTACATAGTGCAGTTTGGATTCCAGCTGCGTTAACCAGGTTCAAATTGGGCTACAGAAGATGAGCTTTACTCACAAGGATACATTGTTCAAGTGACAAAGGGAAGTGACCAGCTGCATGGGAGATGTTAGGAAATTAGAGGTATCTGTCTTTTTGCCAGTGGCACAACAGGTGTTGATGTTTGTATTCCAAGTGCTTGTACTACAGATACAGCTGTCTATACTTGCATGAGACCACCAAGAGCTGTGAGTTTCATGGATTTCTTTTAATAAGTCTGATGGAAAAGGAGGAAACTTTTTTTTCCACCAGAGATTGTTGTGGCAATGAACTCTGTGACTGCTGTATGATCTCAGGGCAGAACCCTGGGGATTGAATGTAATGTATAATTTGATTAAAAAATAATTAATTAGCTCTCAATACACTTAAAACATGAATATGAAAAGTAAAATTAGGTAATGAGCACTGAACATTGTATAACTAGTCTATACCAATGCATTAACTGACAGTTCTCCAAGCACTAAACGAAGGCTTGTAATAATTGATCCAGGCAGGATTATTTTTGACTCTGCTTGATGACAAGAGATGCACTTTAGACATTTAGTACATCCAGCTTCCCTCCAACAATTCAATTTATTTTTCCATTTGGCAACGTGGCATACTGATGCTATTTTGAGCTCAGTGTATGTAGTTTACAATATATAACATGCATTAAGACTTAGTGTGGAATGATCATGCCCATGGGGTAAAGAGGGAATATGTGGTGATATCTCCCCAGTGCCACCCACTTCAGGTAACAAAATGAGACTGGTGAGTCTCCCTCTCCTTTCTTATTTAAGGCACAAGTGCCACAGTAGCACAGGTGGAGTGTAGATTTCAGAGTCGCAGCCGTGTTAGTCTGTATCCGCAAAAAGAACAGGAGTCCTTGTGGCACCTTAGAGACTAACAAATTTATTTGAGCATAAGCTTTTGTGGGCTACAGCCCACTTCTTCGGATGCATAGAATGGAACATATATTGAGGAGATATATATACACACATACAGAGAGCGTGAAAAGGTGGGAGTTGTCTTACCAACTCTGAGAGGACAATTAAGTAAGAGGAAAAAACCTTTTGAAGTGATAATCAAGATAGCCTAGTACAGACAGTTTGATAAGAAGTGTGAGAATACTTACATGGGGAGATTAGGTGCCTGGACCCATGAGAAGATGCACATGTAAGGTGAGGTGGTGGCCTTGGGGAGGAGTAGCAGATAGATGGGACGGGGCAGTGGGGTGAAGAGGGGGTGGGGGGAATTTGGGATGTGCAGGGCTGCGGCGGCCAGAGAAAGAGGTGACTTTCCCCAGCTCCAGGGCTGTGGCTGCCAGGGAGAGATGGTCCTCCTTCCCAGCCTCAGCTCTGTGGAGGGGGAGATAACTTTTTGACAGTTATACTCTGAAAAGTGACTAAACTTTTAGTCAGGAGTGTCCATCTTTATTGACTCTCTGACACTGAAGCAGATTTGGGCTGTATCTATGCTACGCAGCCTCTGTTGGTATAGGTATGTCACCATAATCCCCTGACATAGACGCAGTTTACACTGACAGAAGGAGCTTTCCTCCCAGTGAAGAAACACCACCACCTGAATTATGTTGTTTATGCCGACAAAAGCACTTCTCTGTCAGCATGGCTGCATTGACTCCGGGGCTGACTCCTGACTGACATAGCAAAGCCAATATAAGCTTTAAGTGTAGATAAGCCTTAAGCAGCTTGTGTAAAGGATGAATTTCTAAACAGCCAGCCTCAGAAGCTCAGCCTAGTGTCCTGGAGCTGAGGTGATGAGCTAATAAAAAAAAAAAAAATCTCCTACCTAGTCACCAGCCACACCTATAACTAGGCTGCAATCTAAACTGTACCTCTCAAGATAAAGTTTGTGCTGTTGGAGCCTGGCTAACAATTCCTTGGTAATGGATGGGCAGGACTAGGATCCAGCTGGATCTCCCCCTCACCTGTAGCTGGATCAATCTCAGCAGGAGAGAAAAGCAGTAAAGCCTGTCTGTCCCTGGACCTGCGTAGGAGGGAACAAAACTTACCCCAAGCCGTATCCCATGCCACATGTTAGAGCAGCACAGTGAAATAAGAGGTGCTGGGAACTAATGCAGGTAATGCTGTTTGGTAAACGAGCGCAACTTGACATAGTTGGAACCACCTGCTGGGCACTTGGGCTAAGGCCTTGCCTGCACAGGGAAGCTATTGAGAAACAAGGGGGGATATGAGTTTTTTTTTTTTAAATGTGTAGCAGCTATCCTGCACTAACTCCCCATGTGGACATTTCTTTTCACACTGTGGTTTACTGTAATCCACTTCCAAAGTGGATTAAGCCAAACTGGACGAAGGCACTCAGTGTAGAAAGAGTGTCCATGTGGGGAGTTAGTGTGCGATAGCTAATCTGGACTATCAAGCCCTTCGTGTTTCCAAAGCACCAAATGACTTTGGGTGCCCAGCTTGAGATACTTTATCAAAGGGGCCTGGTTCTAGACACTCTTTGGTCCAGTGGTTAGGACACAAGTCTTTGGCTTTGGAGATGGGCGTTCCATTCACCATCTGCAAAAGGGAGATGATCGCGCTCCTGTACCTCACAGCGGGGTTACACTAAAGCTTGAGGCACTCAGATGCTATGATAGGGTGAGAAATAAGTACTTAAGATGGATGGATGGACCTAGAATTTGTGGCAAAGTACACTGTATCTGAACTCTCAAGCACCCAGTTTCTTCCTCTTTAAATTGCATTATTTTTGTTGGCTTCAGAACATTAGGACCATGTCAACAAAGCAGATGGATACTGGCTTTAGCAAAACTGTGATCAAAAGTGCTTGCTTTCTCTCTGTGCTAGGTTTCTGTGCCATCTAGTGGTGCCTCTAGACATCGTTGACCTGAAAGCTGTTTGATGCGCCTGCTGCTTCTGATCTCGTTTGCCTCCATTTTACACTGCTGTTCCTCCATTGCTTTCAGTGGAACTAATCCTGATTTACACTGGTGGAAGAGCAGAATTAGGCCCAGAGTCTTACTGCATGAGTGAATTAGCAGAATAAGAGGCTATAATTCTGTGAGCGCTCGCTTGCTTTGTCAAGTGCGCTCTACAGCATAAGAGGCTTTGAGCCAAAATTAAAACAAGTGCTAGTCGATGTGAAAGAAAGGATTGAAATGTAAACTTCAACACAGGACTAACTGTGCACTAATTTAAAAAATAGGCAGTATGTGGTAATAAGAGGCAATAAATTTGCCATTACAGCCCACTGTCAAAGTTGGTTGCTTTGCTGTAATGGGACACATTGACCCAATAGCATATTCCCCTCCCCCTTAAGCTTTCAGCTTGTTTTGCTAGTAATGAGACTCTCTATCTGCAACTAAAGCAGGAGACTATTTTTAACACTGTTAACAAGTGATTAGAAGACGGGGTGGAATATCGAACCAGGTTCCAGTCACCCATGAAAATTATCACATCATAACAGCAGGAGTTGGAACATAGTCATCTCACCCATGAAGGAGTCAGAAGTCTGCCTGCCTGTCTACAAATATAAACAAGCAAAAGAAAATTTCAGACTTCTTTGGTAATATAGTCTTTTAATTTGATCATTTGGCAAGAGTGTATTGTAGCTTCATATACAGCGATCACTGGGATTACATATGAAACAATTGTGAATAATTTAACAATTCTTCAACTTGATGCCTTCTAATAGGGCTGGCAGAGCAGATCGCTTTGCCACAGTGTGTAAGAACTTGTCTGGAATACTGTGTCATGAGTCTTTACAAGAATTTATAACAAGTCCATTTATAAATATGGAGAGCCTTCATCTGATCTTCACTGATCCTCATCATGTAGAGTTTGTAAATTGATAAACACAAATACTCAGCAAACTGGTATTTTAGATCACTACATTCTCTTCTTTCCCCAAAGACTGAGTGCAGGGATTTCCTTTCTGGGATAGTTTACAGGAGCCTGAAAACCTAATGATGTGGATTGCAGTGTAGTTGTATCTATGTTGGTCCCAGGATATTTGAAAGACCAGGTGGGTGAGGTAATATATCTCATTGGACCAACTTCTGTTGGCAAGAGAGAAGCTTTTGAGCCACACAAAGTTCTTCTTCAGCTCTGGGAAAGGTACTCTGTGTCATCGCTAAATGCAAGGAGAAACAGAGTGTTAAAATCATGAGGAGTTAACACATGTTGCAGTGCAAGAGACCATTCAAGATGAAGTGGGCAGCTACCACCCGGCAGTCATAAGACAAAGGCAGGTTACAAATTGTTCTAATGAGCCATTGATCCAGTGTCATTACTAAGTCCGTGATTTTTAGTATCTAGCAAAGTTATGAATTAAGTGCCTAGGATCATCTTTGGAAGATATCATACAGGTTCTTTGAGGACAAGGACAGAGGTCAGAGTAGGGTGACCAGACAGCAAATGTGAAAAATCGGGACAGGGGGTGGGGGGTAATAGGAGCCTATATAAGAAAAAGAACCCCAAATCGGGACTGCCCCTATAAAATCAGGACATCTGGTCACCCTAGGTCAGAGATGCAGTGATTTGTTTTGTGAAAAGTGTTTGCCCAGGGGTGATATGGTAATTTTGTCATCACTTTTCTGTGAGCGCTTCATGCGAGAGCATAATGAATCTCATTTCATCTGCAGAGTTTTTGGGGCATTTGATGCACTGGATGAGGTACACCACATATGATAGACATGTGCAGGACCCAGGGATCTTGAAAGGTGTGTTGCAGGGTAGGAAGGTGTATTGATCATCATAGCAGTGGAGATATGTTGGCAGGTTTTGCATCTGTTATGGCAAGGTCTAGTGCAGTGGTCACCAAGTGGTCGATTCTGGAGGATCTCCCAGTCGATCGTGATCTCCGGCAGCACAGTGTGGTTGCTGCTAAGGCAGACTCCCTGCCTATCCCAGTCCTACGCCACTCCCGGAAGCAGCCAGCATGGCCCCGGGGGAGGGGAGGGGGACACAGGTGTTTCCCTTGGTGCGCTGCTCCTGCCTGCAAGTACCGTCCCCACAGCTCCCATTGGCCAGGAGAGCTGTGGGGTCGGTGCTTGCAGAGAGGGGCAGCGCACGGAGCCATGTGCTCCCTGTCCAGGGGTCGCAGGGGTGCGTTGCTCCCTTCCAGGAGTGGCGTAGGGCTGGGGTAGGCAGGGAGCCTGCCTTAGCCTCGCTGTGCCTGCCGCCAACTGGGAGCCACGGGAGGTAAGTGCTTCCTGGAGGGAGGCTGCACCCCAAGTTCCATCCCTGAGCCCCCTCCCGGAGCCTGCACCCCAAACCCCCTCGTGCATCCCCTCCCAGAGCCAGCACCCCATTCCCCCTCCTGCATCCCAAAACTCTGCTCCAGCCCTGACCCTTTCCCAGAGCCTGCACCCGTGCCCCAGTCCTGACCCCCTCCCAGAGCCAGCACCCTGTACCCCCTCCTGCACCCCAACACTGTGCCCCAGCCTGGAACTCCCACCTGCACCCAAACTCCCTCCTACATGTTGCATCCCTCACCCCCCTCCTGCACCCCAACCCCCTTCCCCAGGCTCAGCCCAGAGCCCCCTCCCACACTGCAAACCCCTCGGCCCCAGCACAGAGCCCGCACACACTCCTGAACCCCAACCCCCAGCCTAGTGAAAATGAGTGAGGGTGGGGGAGATGGGGGATTGAATGGGCGGGGATTTGGGGAAGGGGTGGGGCTTTGGGGAAGGGCGGGATAGATCTTGGGTTGCTGTTAGATTCAAAAAGTCATCTTGGGCTAAAAAGGTTGGAGACCACTGGTCTAGTGCCTCTTTGAATTGGTAGGGAGCTTGCTTCTGATGGTTCTTGGAGAGGTTGTGGGTTGTCTGAAGGCCAAAAGTGGAGTAAATAAATCTTTCAGGATATGATCCCCATTGAGTATGGATTGTAATTATAAAGGGCAAGTCTTGACTACAAAATTAAGTTGACTTAAGTTATGTCAGCATATAGTCACAGCATCGGTTTTACATGACCACACTATGCTCCTTCTCTTGGCAGTGCACATCCTCCCGCTCTCCCAGGAGAACTTTCACTGATTTAACTGTCAGTGTGGGGGACAGACTGACAGCCAGAGCCCCGCCAGCGCCCGGGGCTGACAGTCTGATATAAGTAACAGTGTCCATACTGACACTGCGTTGACCTAACTACATCAACCTGAGCACTATGCCTCTTGTGGAGGTGGAGTTAACTCTGTGTAATGGGCCGGGGCGGCTCCAGGCACCAGTGCACCAAGTGCGTGCCTGGGGCGGCAAGCTGTGGGGGGGCCCTGCCAGTCACTGTTGGGGCGGCAGTCAGTGAGCCTTCGGCAGTGTGCCTCCGGGAGGTTGGCTGGTCCCGCAGCTTCGGCAGCAATTTGGCAGTGGGTATGCCAAAGCCGCAGGACCAGCGGACCTCCCACAGGCATGCCGCCGAATCCGCGTTACCAGCGGACCTCCTGCAGGCGTGCTGCTGAAAGCTGCCTGACTGCCGTGCTTGGGGTGGGGTGGCAAAATACATAGAGCCACCCCTAGTAATGGACAACTTACATTAGCAGGAGCAACATTGTAGTATAGATGCTTACAAACTCTGTAATGTAGACCACACTTTAATGAGACCTCATGTGGAGTGGTATGTGACAATCACCTCTCCCAGCTTGTCTTTCTAACAATATGGCATGTCTTCCATCATGCTTTGCTGACTGGATCAGTGTTTTTGTGCATATTCTGACTTGGAAAAGTCACTTCCTTAGTAAATGGGAGGTTGCTACTGAGATTGTGCTGATCAAGATGTTACCTGTGACTTTAATGCCTAAGAGTATTTCCATTTCTGACCCCTCTTCCCCTTCTTACTCCCACCGAACAGTTTCTGCAGAGGAAATAGAGAGGTTTCACTAGTATTTAAGAAAATCAGAAGTCATTGGTTGATGTCCATTATTAGATAGGAGTGGACATGTCTCAGTACTCTTCTCATCACCATGGTGATTAATCATTTGGAGCTGAAACTGAACAGAAATGTGGGAAGCACCAGATGGTAATTACAGAATGCAGTATAATATTTGCCAGGTCTTTGTTAGGAAGAGGATATGTAGTGCATGGGAATGAAGACATCCTCTCCAGAGAGAACAGTACATCAGTATAATCAGAAATACAATTGTGGATGAAAAGTCAAAAGGAGCAGTAAAAAATGCACTCTACCCTCAACCACCAACATTGTTGAAATGCAGAGGCATTGTAGCTGTGTGGGTCCCAGGATATTAGAGAGGCAAAGTGGGTGAGGTAATATCCTTTATTGGACCAACTTCTGTTGGTTTGTCATAAGACTACAGGAGTGTTCAATGGGCCACTGCACTTTGAATGGTTCCCATTGTCTGTGCTAAGTACTTACGCTAATGCTTATACTTATGCTGTTTAACCTTACATTTAGCTGAGCACCTTTTCCAGATCTGTGGAAGAGTTCTGTGTAACTCAAAAGCTTCTCTTTCACCAACAGAAGCTGGTCCAATAAACAATATTGTCTCACCCATCTTGTCTCTCTAACATTGTTTAGAGGAAGAGTAAAACTAGGCATGCTACCTCCAGCTAACATGGGACAAATCTGGAGAAGTATTGACCACTCCCTGATGGCCCAGGGAAGAAATTCCTCCTCCTAGAACAGTGGTCACTAACTGGTAGATCGTAATCACTGAGACTGAGAGAGACTGTCAGAGGCTCCACAATTGACAAGTCGATCGTGATAAGGTTGCCAACCCTCCTGCAGCCAAACGGGGAGATTGGCCGCTAACAGTCCCGCAGAGCAGTGGGGCTAAGGCAGGCTCCCTGCCTGTCCTGGCCCCGTGCCGCTCCTGGAAGCAGCCAGCATGTCCAACAGTGGCTCCTGGGAGTGGGGTGGGGCAGGCGGCTCCGCCGCACGCTCCCCTCCCCTGCAGGTACCACCCCCGAAGCTCCCATTGGCTGAGGTTCCCCGTTCCCAGCCAATGGGCGTTCCAGGGGTGGTGCCTGCAGGTGAGAGCAGCACGTGGCGCCATCTGCCACACACCCCCACCCCCACCCCAGGAGCTGCTGCTGAACATGCCGGCTGCTTCTGGGAGCGGCGTGGAGCCAGGGCACGCAGGGAGCCTGTCTTAGCCCCACTGCGCTGCTGCCGCCTGGGAGCTGCCTGAGATAAGCAGTGCCCAGCTGCAGCCCACAACCTGAACCTCTCCTGCACCCCAACCCCCTCCCAGAGCCTATACCCTGCACCCCAACCTGCTGCCTGAGCCGCCTCCTGGAGCCAGCACCCTACACTCTATCCTGCACCCCACCCTCCTGCCCCGGGCTCAGCCTGGAGCCCCTTACAGACTCCACACCTCCTTGCGCACCCCAATCCCAGCCCAGGCAAAGCAAGTGATGGAGGGAGGGGGGATGGAATGAGTGGGGTGGGGCCTCAGAGATGGGGCAGGGCAAGGGTGTTTGTGTGGTTAATATTGTTTCTACATTTTCTTTAAAGTAGATCCTGGGTTGTACTTTAACTTCAAAAAGTGATCTTGTGCTTTAAAAGGTTGGAGACTACAATCCTTACCCATTACTGATATAAATACAAGTGCTCAGAGTTCTTGTACATACAAGTAAAGATAAAATCCCAGTATCCTGGAAATTTGCTTTCTGCTTAAATCCCTCTGTGTTTTCACATAGCTATGGTACGCTGTGCACTGCTTTGTATGTGCTTAAAATATCCTCTTACTGAGTGGAATGTTGATGGGTATATGGTGTGTGTGTGTCCCCCTCTCTCTCTCTCTCTCTCTCTCTCTCTCTCGAGAGAGAGAGAGAGAGAGAGGTGCATGCCTCATGTCATCCCAGTAAAAGATACACACCTTGAAAATGTTTTGGTGACAAATAAAAAGCTGGACAGTGGCAATATAACAACCTTTTATAGTTTTACAATTATTTTCAATCTTGACATTCACAGTTTTATATCATCTTTATATCTTCAGTTTTTTAAAGGAAAATCATTTTAACTATTGCAATTTCAAAGTTGTAACTTCATCTGAGTTGCTATCAGCTTTGATGCAGGAATTACTGGATAGAATTCTATGGCCTGTGTTAGACAGGAAGTCAGTAGATTTCATTCATATGTTTTAAGGCTATGATAAAGACTCATTGCAATGTGAGCTGGAATGGCCAGAGTAGTAATATCAAAGAAGAAACTTATTGGAAAGCTATACTTAATGCTGGATCAGAAGAAGAAAAACAGTTCTGACTAAATATGAAGTGTTAGTTTTCAGTGTTCTGTCTTTGCACAGCAGTGGCACTGATATAACAAATCAGTCAAACTGGTGCAACTTTTGTGTATAAATTCTTATGAGTTTAAAACCAGTCACTGGTCTTTAGCTCAGTGCAAACTTATCAGTGCAAGCTAATCAGCTATAAACCAGGATTAAACAGTGATGAACAACTCTTAACTAAATCAATATATAATAAAACCCTTAGTTCCATAGGTATGACTGTGGGTAGACCAGGCCTTAAAGACCATGGCCCAGATTGTCATCTAGTGTAAATGGAGCTAGGCATATTTATACAAGCTGAGGATCTGGCCTATCAGTTGCAAACTCTAGATTTTCAAGTGTAAAATTTGCTTATTGGTTATGTAGAGATGGCACATGAAAGGAAGTATCCCTCTGTGCATTAAATGGGCTATCTTTCAAGGTAGAGAGTAAATATGGGGGAAATGCCCAAAAGTGAGGGGCTTCTTAGCTTATAAAAGTCCCAATGATTTACCGTTCAGCAGCTTAAGCAACTGTAGTAGGTCAGAGTTAAAGACCTCCCTATTCCTGCTATTGAGTAGTTGCTGACGAGTTCCATTGAAGCAAATGGGGATTACTGATGAGAAGAACCACTCACCAAGGGGAGTGTGCGAGGGGCCCTGTGTATTGGGTCATGTCTTTTTGTCCACATAACTTTTGAATATTTTCAGTCCCCTGAGCTTATTCAGCTCAAGATACCTTATGAATGGGAGAAATTAGTGGCGTGACTATAATTAGGAAAATGTACACATTAAAAGATACTGTGGATCTTTACTTCCTGAATACTTTCGGAGGCCAGTAGAAAGCACTACCAGTTGCCCTACATTAGTGAGTTGGCTTCTTTCAAATGCCATGAAGGGTAGAAAGAGCTCCTGTACAGTATTTCTGCCATGAGATATTGCAGTAGTTACACATGTGAACTTGAACACTGTTCCAGTGAGATTTTTCCATGCAGTAAGCGCAGCAGACAGGTATGCTAGAGATGATCACTGTGAAAGTTAAGAGATGAGTGTGTAATATCAACAGGCAGTAGGTCTTCTGGGCAGGCAGCACAGGGGAGTGGGGGAGAATTCATGAATAGGACATGCTTGTGAAAAGAAGATCCCTCCAAGGTCAGAGAATTACCATGTACTGCAACCTGTCCAGCAATAATTACTCAGAAGTCATATTATTTAAGTTGCTTTAAAATTAAATTAGGTAAAGCGCTGGAGGATACAAGTCACTATCAACAGGAAGACTGGGCCAATGACTTAATAGGCCATCCCCAGCTCTAACGTCTATCGCTGTGGAACACTTTCATCTTGCCCAATAAAGATCCAAAATTCCTACCAGATCCACTAATGCTACTTCACTGAAGCCCAAAGGAGCTGCACAGATATACCAAGGATGGAATTGGTCACTAAGGGACAAGTATAGCCTCAGAAATGACCTATCCTTGCTGATGTGGGGGGGGGGGGG